>NW_024582477.1:728603-737510 GCF_018398535.1 Haplochromis burtoni | reverse complement strand
CACACACACACACACCTTCTCTCTGTCTTTTGGCCTTTCAACTTGTCAGCCTGTCTCTCCAGGTGCTCTGTCCCAGTTCTTGAAACTATAATCATAATTATCAGAAGGCACTCTACGCTGTTATCCAGGAGACGTGAAGTGTCCTTGTGTGGTCTATAACACACTCATTAAGCCTGCAATGGAGCTTTAAGAGAGCCACTGCCACCAGGACAGTGAACTGGTCTCTCAGTGCAGCCGACCTAAGCTCTTAAAGCTCCTCAGGCTTTCCTGCCAGCTTGTATGGATGTCTTTCTCGCAGATGTTAGCCACAATACAGAGCAGAAGCAGAGAAGCTTCCATGGCGCAGAAGACGCAGAAGGGTTTGTGATGTGCACAGTCTGACCTTCTAATGCCATTATCATAATGTATTAGGAAATTATTAGGCTTTAGTTTTTGCCAATTTTCCACTCAAACCTTTACATGATATATGGGCATGCTCCGAGTGTTTTTCTTTTTCTTCAGCAGTTCAGTTTTGTGGTATGGGAAATTACATTCACAGAATACCAAAAACAAATTTATGACAACATACAAGCATGCACATTTCCACTTGTCGAAAAAGAAAACAGTAAAATAAACACGCGGACCCAAGTCATTCGGTCTTTACTTTCTTTAAGACTGGCTGCCAAGATCTCCACAGAGAACCAAGGAGATCGAAGCCGTGAACGCCCCGCTTCCCGGCACCAACAGACGGTCATGGGACCCGGAGGCCCGAAGCCAGCTGGCCAGAGGAAGCGTCATTGATGTGTGACGCCCGGAGGGAGACGCCTGCTACAAGCAGACTCTCACACACAGACTGGAGGAAATGTAAAAACATTGTGTCTTTCCACTGCAGTGCGGACTTATTTATAACTGAGCACACCAGCTAGTAAAAATGTGTTTTGAAATCGCTAATTATGGCTTTTACCACTTAATTTAGAGTATTTTAGGATTCCCCACAAGGCTTTTCAGGAATAATAAGATGACAAGAAGACAATACTAATACGGCGTCTGAGCCAAGTAGACTTCCTAAACTTTAAACATTGTATTTTTATTGCGATGGAAAGTGAAAAGCAATAAGTGTATACTACTCTGTGCGTTCTGGAGAATTTTCTTAATTATATTTTTTCTAAAATTATCTTTTAATCCCTCTTGTTATGAAGTAGAGACGAAGACCTGAGCAGGTTGAGTAACAGGTGGATACAGGAAGTGACCACCTTTACATGATTTACATGACGCAAAATATTTTGCACAGGCTCTAGGACCGCGGGAGGAGCTGGATGAAAGACAAAGTCAGCGAAACTCCATCATCTCAAAGTTGAGAACTTGTCTCAAACCTGCACTGTATGTCACTCTTGTCCCAGCTCTGGTACTCAATGAATGCGCCTCTACTCTTCTTCAGGGGATTCGTGTGCGATCTATTTATTTCTTGAATCATTCTAGTTGCATCACGCTGATGAAATGCAGTGCTCGTCAAGATGAAGCAAAACAAACACATCTGCAATTCAAAACAGCACCGGGCCGCCTTCTGAGCACAGTCTCACGCCTCCTGCGCCGTCGCTCAGCATGAGGCGGAGGAGCGCCATCCGGAGGAAGATGCTCTGCCTCTGGCTGCTGCTCATCGGATTCGCTCTGGTTGCGCTGGCGCTCTCGGATCTCTTTAATCGGGACAGCGACCGCAATCTTCACAAACCCGGTCCTCCCCGCCAGCCCCTCCAGCGGATCGCCAGTCCTCCGGATCTAGAGGTCATCGTGGACTCCCATGACCCTGCTTTGGAGCTAGGCGCCGATTTGACTCCTCTGAAATCTCTGCAAGAAGACCAGCTGTTATTCGTCCCATCCATACATGGCACCAAGAGCTCGCCACAGAAAAAGCGGAGTTACAAGATGCTCCTTCCCGGAGCAAGTAAAGATACCACCGTACGCGGGCCACCTACGCACGGTGAAATGGGGAAAGCAGTGCGCCTTCATCTGGAGGGTTTGGAGAGGGATATGGAGCTCAGGGCTTTGCAGCAGTACGGTTTCAATGAGGTAGTGAGCGAAAGGATTTCTCTGCATCGCAGGCTGCCAGAGGCGCGCCATCCAGAGTGAGTGAACAAAGCGCACGATTGAAAATATAAACCAAAAGTTACCCCATACTGGAGTTCAACAAGTGCTAAAAGTTAGTGTAGTTGTTACTGCTTTCACAATTTGTCCCCCTCCCATCAACAGGTGTTTGGGGGAGCAACACATCGAGTCTCTGCCATCGGCCAGTGTTGTTATCTGTTTTAATGACGAGGCTTGGTCCACTCTCCTACGCACAGTACACAGTGTCCTCGACACTGCACCTAAACAGTATCTGCAGGAGGTCCTGCTGGTGGACGACCTAAGTCAACAGGGTGAAATTATCCATCCATCCATCCATCCATCCATCCATCCATCCATCCATCCATCCATCCATCCATCCATCCATCCATCCATCCATCCATCCATCCATTAATTCAGTGTGCTGACAGCTTGTTGTGTTTTCTCTATGCTCCTCCTAGGTCACCTGAAGACTGGGCTGAGTGAGTACGTGTCTCATCTGGATGGAGTGCGTTTGATTCGCAGCACCAAACGCCTCGGGGTTGGAGGTTGCCGGACATTAGGTGCTACCAGGGCTGTTGGGGAGGTGCTGGTGTTCATGGACTCCCACTGTGAATGCCAAAAGGGCTGGCTGGAACCGCTGTTGGAGAGAATTGCCCAGGACAGGTACTTTTTAAAAATTATTCCAATTAAAAATCTATTTTCATATTTTACGGCGAGAAAGCTCCTGTTAGTATGCTGCATACTAACAGGATCCAAATGCAAGTTCTTAAATGGGTGACATGTCAAAATATAAACAGTTACTGTGCCAGATTTTTTTTTTTAACTTTCTCTAATGAGTTCAGCCTTTGGACAGAAACACTTGTGAGGAGATGAAGGGTTCAGACTTATCATTCGCCCTTACTCATTAGCAAAGCAGGGCGATGCATGAGGTGTATGTGTGTGTATCGAGCACTGAGCTCCCATGATTTGGCTCTCGTCTTATGTCTCAGGCTGCCTGCAGCGTGGCTCTAATTAGACTAGGTAATTAAGCTGAGGGCTCGGGCTTGGAATCTGCAACCATTCGGCTCTCTCGGCCACATGTTTGACCCCTCTCCCATTTTTTCTCAATTCCCTTTTTGATCTTTTCATTTCCTTAAAGCATCACGCCACACATGATCATTTGGCATGGATATTTCAAACAGCACACATGGGGAGCCAAAACATTCCTCGACAAAGGACAGTACATGTTTCTGAACTTCCTGTGACACAGCCGGCGTTTGCAATTACAAACACATGCATACAGAAATGAAAACGCAGTGTCTATTTTACCTAGTTGTGCAAAGATTAGTAAATGTAAACGTAGTCAAGGAGTTATTAGCTATAACTTGACTAGTAGTGGCATGCTTTACATCCAAAGTAGTCTAATTCACCACACTTAATAAATGCAAATAAAAAGAGCTGCTGAGATCCAGAATGTGGTGTCTTCTTAGGACCAGAGTGGTGTCCCCCATCATGGATGTGATAGACTGGCAGTCCTTTCGGTACAATGCCACCCAGTGGCCAATTAGGGGGGTGTTCGACTGGAGACTTGACTTCTTTTGGGAATCAAATCCAGAGTTGCAAGATAAAGACCCAGAGATGGCTGTCCAACCTCTGCAGTAAGTGTGCAGCTGTTAAGGGGTGCAAGTTAGATTTAATGAGTTCTTATTTGCATGATAACAATGCTAAATGAACCATATTAAGAAAGACGGATCAGATATAATTTTACACGGTATGTGTAAGTGCATAACTGACCTTTGCCTTTGAAAAGTCTAGAAAATATGACCAATTAGAATACAGAAGTATAAAAACTAATGACCATACATGTGGATCTGTTTGTCCTTGTGTTGCAAACCCAGACTTTAACATCCTGAAGTCCATTATGTCACTCTACTCCAGAGATACCAACACATCCATGCAGTTCTTTTTAAAAAAAAAATGATGCTGGTTCTGATTGTGACAGGAGCCCAGCGTTAGGAGGTGGAGTTGTGGCTATCGACCGACATTTCTTCCAGAGCGTGGGAGCCTATGACCCTGGGATGGTGCTATGGGGTGCAGAGCAAATTGAGCTGTCAATCCGGGTAAAGGAAAGTTCATTTGATGTCAACTTTCCTGCTAAATCCTCGAGTGCACACACACCAGACAGAGAGATGACAGACTGCATTTGCTTTTTATTTTAAGCCATGTAAGGTATTTTAGCAATACTTTGCCTGAGTGATTCGGTTGCCTTCTGTTAGTGCTTTAGGGTTGCTGTGCTATGAGATGATGCCTTTTGCAAATGGAAATTTCAGCTTGGATAGTGGTCTGGGAATGTCCTGGCCCACTGATGAATGTACCAGTGTGAGAGCAAAAATGTTATAAATCAACTTGTCTGCCTGGGATGACCATTAAAATATGAAATAATATGACTAACAAAACGGGGAATTAAAAAAAAAAAGAAACACAGAAAACAATTATAATCTTTATTACTGAAATACTACTACATTCTTATAGGTGTGGTCATGCGGCGGCTCCATGGAGGTGGTACCTTGCTCCCGCGTGGGCCACCTCATTCGCCGCCACCTGCCGTATCGCTTCCCAGATCAGGACTTGCTTCAGAGTAACAAGATCCGGATTGCTGAAACCTGGATGGACACGTACAAGAAAATCTATTACAGAAGGAACACGCTTGCTCATTTCATCAGACAGGTGTTTGTGTGTATGTGTGTGTGCGTGTGTGAGTCAACACATCTGGTCAAGAGATTGTCTGGTGAGTGTGCACCACATACAAAAAAATGAAACTTTCTTTCTTTGTCCAGTCTGAAAACCCGAACATCACGGAGCGTCTGCGGCTGAAGAGGAGTCTGGGCTGTAGGAACTTTCACTGGTTCCTAACTACAGTCTACCCACAGCTTTATATCCCCCAGGACAGAACTGCACTGTCAGGAGAGGTATCACAAGCTCTCACATGCTCATACATGCACACGAATATATGAACAAGTTGTGTATGGATGGACTGTGAGGCATCATGTCTGTATCTGCTTGCAGCTGTACAGTGTTGGTACTGGCAGATGTGCAGACTATCCCCAAGGTCGGGGACTGCAGGGTGGGGCCATGGATGTGGCACCGTGCACTGGGACAGGTAGCCAGGTAACCATGATTACAGATTACTTGATGATAACAACAGATAAGTGAGACATCAGTGAAGCTGATCTCTTGCTGTTGTAGCACTGTGATCTAAACTCTGAGGGTGAAGTGCGATGGGGACCCACGGGGACTTTGTGCTTGGATACTGAGGGAGAGAGGGCGGTCCTCTCTCCTTGCGCCAGCCACCGATTGACCCCCGGCAGACTCCAGTGGAAGTTCATAAAGGCAAGACGAAGAATTGAGCGACAGGCAGTTTTTATGACTACCCGGGGCATTTAGCTGACTCTCTGCATATGTTTTCCACTTTTCCACAGCTGAGCGGCCAGCTCGTTCACCAACTGTCTCAGTTATGTCTGGAGGCTGTAAAAGAGGAAGGCGACAACAAGCGCAGCACAGGAGGTCTTTTCCTGCGCCAGTGCACCCACCACCCCAGACAACAGTGGCACTTTGAACAACTAGTGGCTCCCAAAGGTGCCTGATAGAGGGACTAGCTTTAGCAAGATATAAATCCCAGGCAAATCTATCATCATATCACATATTTGTAGTGTCATACATATATTTATATTACACACACACACACACACATGTATTTTGCAACTTTTTGCTCCTGTTTTAAGGATTGCAATTATCATTACCTGTATTAACTGTATTAACTAATGATAATGTCAGTTTCAGTACCTGTTGTCTTTATGAATATTTCATCATATATATTATTATAAAAACTGTATATTAAATTATTTTTGTGTCAGTAAATGGTTCCGTGAATTTGTGATCTGTTTGTGTACATTTCTAAAATATTTAACCGGCAGACAAAACACCACCACAGCTCTGAATTCAGGACAGTTTTGCCATTATGCTGGCCTTCACGTACACCACATCTAAGCTAAAACTACAAAGAGTTTATTTTCTCATATCAGGAAGAACAGAGGTGTTATGATAACATTAAAATGGCTGCATCTTGTTGAAGTGTCCAAACTGCTGAAAGAGTGTGTGCAGTATGGAGAGTGCCTGGATATTATATATCAACAGCAGAGGGAGCCATCAGCCTTCAGAATCATTTCTAAAAGCCAAACTCCTTATTTTGGTATTGTTAAACACAAATAGCACCCCTCCCTCCATTCTAGTCATTTATTATAATATATATAACATGTTCTTATATGCATTTCTGTCATTAGGGCTGACCTAACGGATGTGACAGTGACGTCCATCCGTCTGAGAGAAGTGGATTTGCTCGACAACAGGAAAATTTGGTTTTGTTTCTAGGTATTAACTCACAGTCTAATAAACCAGATTTTCTTTAGGCCATAGAGCTTAAGAATAGGATGGACTCTAAACTGGTTCTCAGTGTCTCTCTCTTGGCCTCCAGGCAATGAGTTCTAATAACCCCCAATACTCAGCCTCAAAATAATGCTCTTCTTAACCCATGCTCCACTTAGCCCAGTGAACTTCACAGCACCTTCTGAATAAAAAATAAATAAAATCATATGGTAACCTCTTAGTATGTCTTTCTTAGTTATGCACCTACTGAGCTGTTGCAAAGGAAGTGCAACATATTTCTGTTGCAGTGGGTTTTCAGAGATGGGCTAGGGCTATCGTATGGAAGCTGTTTGCTTCTCTATCAGAAGTAAACAGCTGCTGTTGATTCTAAATGGTTGAAATTGCATGGGTGTATTTACATCGATTCCCATAGAAAAATACAAAAAACCCCCCAATAATATATGTGCTTTCTATAGCTGTTGTGCTTACACTTTAGCATACATCTATATATTTTTTATATTTTAAAATCATCATTATCCGTCTATTGATCTATCCAATAATATATTTTTAAATGTTATTATTTAATTGTTTTGTTTTTGTGAAGCAGTGGTTAGCACAGTCCCGTCGCAGCAAGAAGGTCCTGGGTTCGAGTCCAGTCTGGTCTTTTCTGTGTGGATTCTTCATGGGTTCCTCCAGGATCTCTCTCAAAGACAAGCATGGGGTCAGGCTAAATGGTGATGAATTGCCTTCACACTGATTTGAAAATTCATGCTTAAATTGGTTTGAATTTGAACATGAATGGCTGTCTGTCTCTGTGTGATAGATTGGTGACCTGTCCAGGGTGTTCTCCCAGGGAACAACCACACAAGTATCAGTACCCACTTCTTTTTTGATAGAGAGTACAGATACTTGGTACTTTGAATTTCACTTCAGTTACTTGATAAAGTCTAATTTACTAGCTAACTCTTGTGATGACCTCTCCACAGACACAGAAACTGCATGCATTCACAATCAGAAAGCATTTGACCTACATGAGAGCAGCACCAGGTACAAAACCTTTGCTGTCCAAACACAACATTAGAGCAAAGCTTCGGTTTGCCATTGAATGGAAAGACAATGACAGAGTCATGGTAAACATGCTTGGTGCACACCAAAGACAGCTTTAAGGGACACAGTATTAAAAGTGAATTACATGCAAGAAAACCCCTCCACCATTCAAGCCAATGTTTTGCTTCCATTAACTACACCCTGATGCCAAGCTTACTTTTTCTGCTTGCTCTTAGTGTGTGTCTCCTTTTTTTGTTAATAAATGACTGAAAAAGCTAGTTTTCCTTATGGCTTTGTAGTGATGTAATCAGTAAGGAGAAGATCTTTACTGGTCTAAAAATACCATAAAAAAGAAGAAAAGAATGAGATGTAATTACCTTTCCACATGATAATAATAATGGATTGGATTTATATAGCGCTTTTCAAGGCACCCAAAGCGCTTTACAATGCCACTATTCATTCACTCTCACATTCACACACTGGTGGAGGCAAGCTACAGTTGTAACCACAGCTGCCCTGGGACAGACTGATAGAAGCAAGGCTGCCATCTCGCGCCATCGGCCCCTCTGGCCAACACCAGTAGGCAAGTAGGGTAAAGTGTCCTACCCAAGGACACAACGACCAGGACAGAGAGCCCAGGGATCGAACCGGCAACCTTCCGGTTACAGATACGCTTCCCAATCCCCTGAGCCACGGGGCGACCGTGGCTCAGGGTTAACAATAAATATTGTTAACCCTGTGAGGTCTATGAGAAGTGTCCCTAATAACAGTCTTCTTTCAGTTAGAAAGTGTTTGATTTCAAAGAGTTGGGAAAATAAATTTCCAATAGATCATTCAGATTCATTCAAAAATCTTTAATCTGGTTTAAGGGTACTTAGACCTTCCATAAGAGAAGCCCACACAGTAACCACAGACTGCCACACATGTAGGACTTGTGCTGGTGGGGGACTGGGTGATCCTGGTGTTGACTTTATTACTGGACAAGCCTGATGGTTCATCATAGCTCTAAATTCCATTTCCACTGCAGTGTAAGACATGTGAAAAAAAAATCCTGGCATTATATTGTTGTATTAGTACCATTATAAGTTGTTTGTGCTGATTTAGACAGTAAGATTGAAATTCTCCTTCTCCGGAGGACTCTTCTTATCCTCGTCTGATGCTGTATGTGACCTTTTCCCTCCCCTCTGTCTTCCTTACACAGCGTCTTCCATCTCTTCTCCACGCTGAGGTGAGTGTGATGAATACAGTAGACTCCCACATCAAACGCTGATTGCTGCTGGGCATGTCACAATCTCACCAGCCTCTTTGTTTCTGCTATGTTTTTTTTTAAACACACACACACACACACACACACACACACACACACACACACACACA
>NW_024582477.1:670080-728583 GCF_018398535.1 Haplochromis burtoni | reverse complement strand
CCTGCGTGACTCAGATGGATCTCAGCTGCTGCGATGGAGGAAGCTGTGGTGTCTTTATGAAGATCTATGGGGCTATTTCACCCAGGACCAGGGTGGCTCTACTGTACTGTGCAACCCTCAAAGAGCCTTGGGTCTTTTTTTACAGAGACACTGTTGTTTCCAGTGATTCATAAAGCACAATTAGGTTGATGTGCATGGGCCTCAGGAGCGGGGCTGACACAAAGCGAAGATTAAGTGCATTAAAATGTGACAAAAACTGGGCTTGTGACACCAATTAAGGTCAAAGACAAAAACAGCTTTTGAATGTATCATTTAGAAAGTTCGCGTGAGATGCAAACACTTTTTACTCACACCCTGTAGATTCAGTTTCACAGCAATACCTATATAATTGTACCATTCTAAATCCTGGAAACTGCTGGTTCTCAAAACACTCAAAAATGACCCTAATGAGAAGAAAACAAATTGTTGCAGTCTTCCTCATTCGCCCTACATTGTTTAAAGTGTACAAGTCCAGTTTTCCACACAGACAACTGTTATGGAACCTCCCCTCCATGTGCATACTTGCAAAGCTGGAATGATGGAAGAGAGCGGGCATTAGTGACAAAAGATGTGTAAAAGGTGGAGGTTTGTTGCAAAGTGGCTGGCAGTGTTTTCTAACCATAGGCAGACTAAAACAGCTGAAAATAGCATGCCCTATATGAGAGTATCCCAGTTGCATCAGCTAATCTGCTGACTGTGGCTGAGGTACACAGAACTAGCACTGCACTCAATTTTAGCTCATCTGAAGATGCGTTTTTGGTCATCTGGTGAATACAGGTCAAAAATTCATTCTCTTTTAGTTCTGCCTCTGGTCTGTACTCCTGAGAGAAGACCTCAGCTGAGTGCTGCAAGAAACAGCTTTCACATTGTTTTCACATTGTCATTTAATACACAGGTTTTCTAGTAAAAAAAATAGTGTATTAGTCATATTAAAGCCCAGAGCTGTCATCCGAGCAAAGCGTTACTCCAAATAAAGAAAGAAAAAATGTGTGATAAATGGTTGTGAATACACAGGGGGATTTTGAGAAAAGTGATAATTCAGGCTCCTGAACAACAGAAAATCTGCTTTAAAATCTGATTCAGTGCCACAGTAGACAAATTATTGATCTGTCTATCTATCTATACATACAATCTAACCACCAATTGTGCTATATATGTTAGCACTGTTGCCTCAAGAAGGTGATGGGTTCAAATCCTCCACCTGGCCTTTCTGTATCAAGTTTGCATGCTCCCCTGTGTATGTATGGATAATTTCTTCCTCCTACCACAGTCCTGAAAAATGCAGTTAGTGGGGTTAGGTTAACTGGTGATGTTAAATTGCCTGTAGGTGTGAATGTTTGTGAGGATGGATGGATGGATGGATAGATAGATAGATAGACTACTTCAAATACCAGCCCTGAAAAACACCTAATAATAGGTATAGTTACTTTAAGGTGACAAAAAAATGCCCAGAAAACTAATTAGGGCTCAGAGCTAAGAAACCCATGCTGAGACAAGAGCCTTATTATTTATCCTATCAGTTTAATGTTTCAGCTGGCATCTCAGGCTATGAAATAGTCTCAGCTTGGATGGCTAAAAGATGAAAACTGCAGGTATCTTTTTTTTTTTTGAAATGTTAATTTTGGCTAGTTATCCTTAACAAAACACACAACCACACAAAAGAATCTAAAGGCACTCCATATATGGCTGTCTGACAGTTTTAAAGTGCTTCAAAGAATAAAATGCTCCTCGGCATTACATTTACCGACAGACTAAAGCTTTCTTCCTTCTCACTTAAATGTCTAAACATTTTTGACCAGACTTTTCAACTGGGACTCTTTCACCACACAAGGGAAGACCACAATTTACTAAGAGCTCTTCATGCTGATGATCCTTCTATCTTGCATTTAAAAATGCCAGACTACTGCTCGACAGGTGAGCGGCAAAAGAGGTAATTTAGCAGCCATCTCCTCTCCTCCGCTGATGGGCCCAGCCAGACCTACATCCCTAAAAGAAGAAGCAACCATTAATCTCTACATCTCACATGCTCATTGTTCCGCTGCTACCCCTACCACCACTTATACCGTAGCACCCAGAGGAGAAGCTCAGACTCATTTATCAAACACAAAGATGAAACCGACCCTCCCCGCTTTATCCAAATCCAAATATAAGTATTTGGTTGTGCAACAGCAGCCACCATCTCAGAGTGGAACAGATAAATGTAAAGCTCTTGTACAGAGAGCCTCTCTATTTACATGTGTTTGTGTGCTCTCATAGAGGCCCAAGCAACAAAAAGGCAGCACCACACACAAACACACACACGTACAAGTCAAAGAATGACACACGACAATGAGATACAAACATAATGTGTTCTTCATTTGGCAGTCTAGCTTTTTTTTTTTTCCCTTTCAGATAAAGCTCTGTAAGGCTTGAATGAAAAGACCAAACCATAACCATCTGGCAGATTTATATATATCTCCATTATGACTGCTGAGACGAAAGGGGAGAAATTAACTTTTTTTTCCCCTGTTACCTGTTTTTCATTAGTTCTCACCTCCCGCACAGTGATGGGGTGTTTGAGTGCTGAAATCTGGGGTGAGGGACAAGTGAAGTGGCTCTTTTAACTGGGATAAAGTGCTCATTTGAATGGAAGAGTGAATGTGTGTGCGCACACCCACGCTGTATTTCTGTGTGTGTTTCCGATGAAAAGGGTGGACAGGGATGAATAGTTGCTGTATTTGGGTCAGGGCCATCATCAAACAATGTGAATCGAGTGGATAGAAAACACACACTCGCACACACATGCACATATACAGACACACAGCAATAGAAAGGATATTAAACACAAAGTTCATTGTATAGTAAGTTTAAAAATGAAGAACCATGCATTAAATCAGTGCACGTAGAACCTCTTTTAACTCCTTTTTTAAAGCATTTCTTTAGAGCCATTTCCTATTCCGTCCATCCCTCTAAATAAAACCCAACTTTCATTGAAAATTGTAAGTGAAAAGAAGAAAGATGAAAGGAAGGATGCAAAGCAGGAAGCCAGATGGGCCTCAGTTTGCTAATGACAGATAAAGTGGAAAAACGGTGAATAAAAGATGAGTTTTCCTAGCAGGTGGATAAAACGATGCATAAATAGTCAGAGGATTGTCTGCACACCATTAAATATGGATGGGTCTCCAAGACCCTGGGCTAAATGATAGCATTCCCACAGATGTGCCGGAGGTGCTGCTAAGTACACAAGTAACCGTTCACAGTGCAAACACACCACCGCTTACCGGCTTGTCTGGTACGGGAAAAACATGACACTTTCTGGTGGGGAGGGGAGCGTTTTGACCCAACATCTTTGTTTTGATTCTAAAAATGCTTCACCCATCAACACACATCTCGACATGATGGCTCTGGTGTCTCCATCATCTCCACTGAGCGTTTCTGATTCAGATAGATCCAGTATTCCCCGGAAAAAACACTTTTTTAAAGATATACAAAACCAAGCAAACACACTGGAGCGGCACCTCACCAGGTAAGAGCAGCTGGATCTTTGAACAGGTGTGTCAGCGTGATCCCCGGCACGCATACTTGCTCGGGTTTCACCCCCAGCCTACGTCACTGGTGGGACCCGGTGGTTTCACTTCAGATGAAGCGTTACACAGCTAACAAAGGGCGAACACATGAGTACACAAAGAAAAGGTACATTAGTATTATAAACAAATCAAAGTACCTCATGTTGCATAACAGAAATTCTGTCTCCAAGTCCAGGAACAAAACATATTAGCTGCAGATCAAATAAAGCTCAAAATAATAAGATTATCTCAGATCAGATTCATGATCATAAAAAGGTGTCAAATGATTCACAAAGTCCTAATATTTTCCATTGTGTGCCATACAACAAAACATATTTTAGTAATTTTGATGCAACCTTGTTGTTGTTGTTTTTTTGTTGTTGTTCTTACATTTTTTTTGTTTCATTCACGTTCCTTAGGGAATGAATCCTATTCATTTTGGAGATTCTGTGAACTTCTTTGTCCTGCCATGAGGTTGACATTTGACAACAAAATGCTTCAACAGCTTTTTGATAAAATGCAATGAAAGTTGGTATTTATTATTATCCTCTGGGTTGTTTAAGTTCAATAAACCTGCACACTTCTGTGTTTATTGGCGCTAAGGAGCTAAGCTCAGGCACTCATGGCAGATCAGCTGATCTCCTTCCACACATCCGATTCATTTAAATAGTCTGCAAGCTACTTTGCAATCCCACCTTCTCCACTTTGTGCTATATCTGACTTGATATGGATCATTTTGATACTGATGACTGCTCAGTACTGTACTGGGATTTTGCTGCTGTCCTTTCCTCTCTCCTTTATGCACTTAGAAGGACGAGAAGGCCCCAGAACAAAGTCATGCCGTCAGATACAAATTACTGCAGATGGATGTAACAATCCCCGAATCATCACAGTTGTACTTGGACAAGGCTAAGCACCAACACTTCAGTACTGTCATGTGTTGTTCATGTCAATATTTGGTACATTTTCAACACAGTCTGAACTATCTTAGGAAGCATTCTCTTAATTTCTTTAGGTAGTCTTCAGGAATAGTTCTCTTGAAGGACATTCAAAGCCCTTATTTGGATGTTGGAAGCCTTTTGTAGCATTTGCTGTCGAGATGATCCCACACTCCTTCAGTAATGTTGAGGTCGGGGCTCTGAGGACGCCAGTCGGTGCATTTTTCTATCCAGGCATACTTTTGCTCCATTGGCAGCGTTTTGGGATCATTGTCATGCTCAAGAAAATAAGCTGCTGGCAATCATATGCTTTCCAGATGGTTTTGCATGGTGGATAAAAAAAGAAAAACAAAATCTATCAGTCAGTTTTGACAAGCTGAAATGCATGAAAGAGTTTCCACTGTGTTTTACAGATGGCTGTAGACACTCACTGACCTTCTAGATACATACTAGTGACAATTTGAACCAGAAATTTCAAATATGGATTCATCAGGCCATAAGACCTGTTGCCACTGATTTTCAGTCCAGGTTAGCAGCATTTCTCCCTGTTTTTCTTCCTTATGAATGACTTCTTCACAGCCATTTTTCCACTGAGAGATGCTTTCCTCATGTCCTAATGCCCTATTTCTGGCACTTTTTCTTTTTTCATCCATTTATCCAAATGCTGCATACGATGATGATGCTTTCACTAATAGTTCTTAGTGAATCATCTTGTTGGTGCAAAAATACTATTTCATTCCTGTCAAACTATTTTTCCTCATCATTTTTTACAGAATCAACTTGAAAAATGTAAGCAAATTATGATAACAAAATTCCTGAAGATACAAGTATGGCTCCTTGTAAGGAAAATAGAAATGAGGAGTGGCTCAACACTTTTGCACAGGACATTGTAGCTCCTTGGATGTTGTGCCCTTGAATAACCTCTTTTCAGTTCTTGAATATTTTACTAAACAAAAACAACAACAAAAAACATAGTAGGTAACAGTCATAATTGCTGTTTATTAGCATAACATTTTTTTTTATCTAATAAATATCAAAATGTTAGGGATAAAAGTTTGATTACAGTACATTCCATTTGCAGAGAAGCAGAGTCAAACCTACATGAATCCAAAAGAGAACAGTAGATCTGTCGGGATGAGAGTTATGACCTTTTCCTGGTTTAGGATTGCATCAGCTGATACCAGCAAACAGCACTGCCATAACTTTTTTATATACAGTAGCATCATTTACTGCCATCCCACACTCGTGCAATTTCTGAGGTAAAAAAATACAGCTTTAGTATCGATACATTCATAGAAATATAAAAGCGTCTTTATGTCCTTATTGTGCTTTTATGTGAGGATATTGCCTTCTTTCTGAGCAGTTGAGAAAGTGGATCTCAGGATTGATGACCCTGGAGAAAAAGTCTACATTGCGGATCATAAACCAATTTAGCATCGGTAATATTTGCTCCAGGCCTTTTCACAACATGGGCGACTATCTTGTGCTAAATTAATCAGATTTTTTTTTTAACTAAGCCCACATCCAATAAATATGCATCAGTAAAATGCCAGGTTCAGCTATTAAAGACTGAACTGTGTTTCCTTTAAATAGATAGATAAATGGCAAGCTGGATTTCCACAGGGTGACATGCAGCATGTTAATGTTTGTCTACAGGCACTACTCAAAAGGCTCGGATAGGCATGCAGAGAGAGAGAGAAAGGAAGGAAGGAGAAAGAGAGAGAGAGGTGTATGGAGAGAAACACTGGAAAGGGGAAACGGAGAGGGAGAAAGAAAGTCCCTGTGCTCTTAGTGACAGACAACAGCAGGGGCTGTGGTGCCTGAGGCACACCATACCCTACCACCACCTCCTTAACTGTCTTCTTCCACCCCCACCTCCCACACTTTCCCGAGGGCCAGCGGCGAAGAGCACAATACTTCCCATCTCTCTACTCACGCCGTTCTGTGCTCCAAGTCCAACCAGTCACTGTTCCATGAAATCCAGAGCATCTGACACTGGTTGAATGAGCAAGGAAAAAGGGGTTAAAAGAGAGGGTTGCCCTCCACAACACACCCTCACCGCTTGTTCTAAACCCAGCACTCCCAGTGCTTTCTCTTCCTCCAGCATGAAACCATTTTCAGTCAAAAGCAAAAAAAAAATAAAAAATTCTTCTTTTTCTCCTCCATCCTACATTATGGCACAGGCTTGCTGTGGGGGAAGGTACTGGAGGTAAGCTGATAGTTGCCGCTACGGACCAGAAAGACCAGAGCTCCACAACCGACCCAAGCCTCTAACAACACGTAGTTTCTATAAGGTAAAGCTAACACACCTAAACCTTCTGTACTTGTTTTCATGCAATGGGGATTTGAAACACGTGCCTTTAAACAAAAAGAAGAAAAACATCTGAGTTGTGTCCCTGTAAACATTTTCCAGTGGTAGAGGGGACCCCAGTTTATCAGTCTTAGCTTGAGTTTAGGAAAATATCCCAAAAAGTGTTCTTGAGAAAGTCCTGCAGACTCCAAGACATTTGTGATTAAGGTCTGCTACAAATCCTTGGTTGGGTTGTGGTTGACATCCCCGAGTCCAGTTTGAGGAGAACCACCAGAGCTCTGAATAAGACCCTCATGTCCTCCGTCCTGCGGAGGTGGACTGTGTGCACCTGGCCTAATGGAGCTAGAAGCCCTGCCTCTGCAGTGGGGAAACTCTGGAGAGCTGAGGTGCGACAAAGGCATGTGTGGCTCTGAGATCACAGAGGATGGCTGCACTTGAAGGGCCAATGAGCTGGCAGTTGGAGATGGAGTTGAGCTGGGAATACCTATGTCCTCCAAAAGGAGGTCCTGGGTTTTGTGTATGAGGGAGTGGCACAATGTGCTATGCTGCTGGGACATGATGAGGGGGGAGGAAGGTAACGACATGGGTGTTTCTGTCCACACTGTGGCAGTCTGAGAGGGGAATGGTGAAGGGAAAGTCTGACGGGAGGGGGAATGGTGTAGGTATGTGTGGCGTGCTGGGGAGTAGTGTGTGGGGCAGACTACTGCAGGTTGTGGCACTGACGTCATGAGGGTCTCCATGAGTTGAGCCATTCTCTTCATGACCTGCCCCAGGTCGGCCACTTCTCTCCGAAGGGTGCTCACCTGCAGAAACAAACAAGAATCAAGAGACAATCTGCCTGTAACTATGGCTGGTATACATCATCCACAGCACTCCACAAGTATTGAAAATAAAAAAAATATTGTGTTGGTGTCATATGGGTTACAATGTTTTTTTTTGTTTTTGTTTTTGCGGAAGCAAGCTTGTAATTTATTTTAAGTCCCTGTGTGGTAGCTTTTACTGGAATCTGCAGCTACCGTCCTAGATTCATATGCATATTTATAGAAAATGTACACAATAAAGTGCATCTTTATCCCACCCTTCCCACTGTATGTTCATTTTTAACAGTCCTACTGCTGCTACTGGTTCACACTAAAGGCATTCAAATGCAAAAAAAAAAAAAAAGGGGAAAAAAAGGTTGGCTTGGTTTGTTTGTCCCAGCGGTTAGTGCGCCGACTACAATTAGACAACCATTTAAGTTGTTTTTGTCAGTGGATCGTTTTGTTAGACTTTGCAGGAAAGTAGTGCAATAACGAGGATCCACAGTGAGCTGTGAAAAAGTACTGCATACCAAACAAACTGCACACCTCCCACCAGGGTACCAAAATTCCTCAGGCTGCTGAATACAGATCACACTCTCTGCCCCACGAAATCAGAACATGGCTGAAAATTGTTACGGCTGACTTTAGACAATGCTTTTTGGCTGTGTTATAAAAAAAATATGCCACTAATGTTGTCCATCTAACAGCAATACTGGCTTTATTGTCTAGAGGATGAGTGTCAAATTTAAGGCCTGGGTCAGCTTTGGAAAATATGAAGGAGGACATAAGTTTTTGGAGCAGCTATTCACACTCCACCAAAGTAGTTAAGTGACAGATAATGACATGAAAATTACTATTTTTCCACTGTCTATTATAGAAATTCTATTTTAAATGGAAAAAAGAACATTTTCATCAATCAACAAAAATGTTATGTCTGTCTGGGCGCTGAGCTACCAGAACCTTTTCTGTAATTTTACACATATATCACGAAGAAAGACTGAGACATTCTGTTGAAATTGCACTTCTTTTTTTTTTATAATATGAAGATATTTTAGGGAAAACCGAAGAACTAACTTCCTCTACAGGCGGCGCAATAAACCAAGCGGAGATGGTTCCTATAATCCGCTAATTTCCTTGATTACTTTCATACTCCCTCAGCAATTGAAAGGTGTTCCTCCCAAAGTGTACGGCGTAGTCTAAGGAGCGTGGAAAGATGCTTTTCTTTCTAAACTCCTTAGACTATGATGACTTGGATCACTGAGAACCTTCACATACAACAAAGCAAGCCAAATTATTCCATTAATATGCTCCAAAAGCACAAACAGCACCAGAACCATGGGGAGGCCCAGTTCAGCAAATCCATGTAGAATTGTAATGAAGGAAGAAATTAGACACATAACCCCAAAACTTTTACTAGACTGCAAACCAGTAAGGTTGGCCATTTCAGTTTATGGGGACTGATTCAAATCCAGCCTCAAGTGGCCACTGGAGGAACTGCAGTTTTTAGAACTTGAACGTGGGCTTCATTTTGCAGTTCTGGAGGTTTATAGCTACAATCTACAAGACTGCATTTGCTATATTTTGCTTAACAAATTTGACTATAACTCTCACATTCCAGTCATTACCATCAAATTGATTTTTCTGAATATATGACACAAACTTGTGAGGAGACACTGCTAATCAACAAAAAGCCACAGATTATGAATTTGTTTTTTTCAGGTCAGCCCTTCCAGGTCAAATATCTATTTCGCGCCTGCCGTTTTGCATGTAACTTCAAGCTGCTATAATTGGTCATTACACTGATGAGGGGGGTTGCTGATTAGTAGCTCTCTGCACGTGGCGTGTCCACAGAAGGCACGACCATGAAGTGCTGCCAATGTGCCATCTGCTTCTGCCAGTCAAAGCACTCATGACCATTCATCAGGCCAATCATGCACGCCAGCGCAACTGGATGCACATCAGCCCCCAGCGGGACACACAACTCCAGGTGGGAATTGCTCTGGTCGCTGCATGAATATGTCAAGAGGTGATGAGGATGAGCACTCAAGTATATTGTGATCACGACAGACCTAATCAGGCTGGGAACTTCCATTTCCTCTCTCAGCTCACATTGTTATGTTGCCGCCTAGGCGAATGTTGTCCAAAGTGATTGTCCGGCTCAGTCGTTTTTAGGCAGGATTTTTAGCGTCTTACAGCATTGAGGTTGTTAAACTTTGATCAGCATCACAAAATTCCGACCAAAATCCTACTTTTGCTTTTACCATAGAAAAACATCCCCCCTTTTTCAATCTCTCCCTCTCACATGTGGCCGGGTCTAAACTCTGACTCTGATAAAAATAGAAAAGCCAAGAGTGGCGGTCCAGTCCAATCTGACACGCTGTCAACGTGATTCTAGTACGCCCACGTCAGAGATAGACGGGTTAGAGAAACAGCAGCGATGCAGCGACAGGTACCCTCAAAGTCAGTAAGAGCATAGTTAGACCAAACAAAGCTGATGTTTACTTATCCATGAGTGTTTTAAAAGTGTTGAGCTGTAGTGCTGCAGTGCATAAATATAGTAATCCAACATATTAAACAACAGCAGGAAATTGCATGAATACTAAAATCCTGATTGCTCTCTATGCCGCCTGGGAGATCATGCAGTGAATAAATTCACAGTGCTTCCCTTTGCTTACTGTTTAGCTTATTGCATGACATACATATGATTGATATGTACTCATTTTAGTTTAATTTAAGACAGGATTATTTAAATTTCTCTTATATGACAGACTGATTTAATTCTATCATCTGTTTAAAACTTCTGCTGTATTCATGCCTTAGTTTCAAGTACCTGACTTTTTTCTTTGTTTCTTATTGTTCATTGTGTTCAAAAGTGGGTCGCTACTGATGAGCAGGCATGCCTATTGTGTTGTTTCATGTCTTTCTAGCAGCCTCTTTTAGTAATTATGCATCTAATTACTCAAGCTGTTCAGGTAATGCTCCCATTGCTCCTGCTCTCCTATGCACATGATGATTTCCTTGGCGTAGTACAGAGGTCACCATGCTAGGCCTCATTTGAATTTAAATTTCTCCCACTGGATAAATAAACGGTCCTGTCATGGCGCCAAGTCGCAGGGCAAGTGTAAGAGGCCAAAGAGCAAGAAGTATGTCTTATAGCAGCATGAAGAAAAATCTGGAGTTAACATGGTGAGAATGTGGTATAGGTCTGAATGATGTTAACCTTGTAAGCCTTTGGCTCAGATGGCCTTACTGAAGTTTGAAAAAATAAACTTCGAGCTTTGTTATTCAGTGGTAGTGACTCCTTTGAATAAAGGCAGAAACAAGAAGTGAAAATTACCCCCTTGGATTATCATCGCAACAGGAACCTCTTCTGATTTTGATTAAAAATGACAAAATTGGGTATCTCACTAATGCTGAATAAATCAGCCAGTGCTAGCATAGCTTAAAATAAATGTAATTTCTTTTTTGCCTATAAATGATTTTTTTGTCTCCTTTGTCGTGCTTTTGTTGGACTAGTGTACGTTTGCATGGGGAGCTGATAGGGTTCAAATGAAACGCCCCTTTTCATCTCCTATGGTGATCGCTTTGAATGGATCCAAGTGTGGATTAACAGCCTACAAGACCATGCTGAGGTCCTTCCTGTTAACCACCGGTCACCCACAGAGACAGAGGAGGCACAGAGCCAGTGTGCATAACTGTGAAAAGGCTGTGCCATTGTCTTTCCTCTCTTTTATAGATTTCTTTCATTACTCATGCTTTACACACATCATGTTTCTACTAGCAACAACAGCAAAAAAAAAAAAAAAAAGTCCAGAGGATCTCATTTATTTGTCTATTTTTTACAGGTTATCTCTTTCTCTTTTCTCTCTACCTCAGTCATCCCATATGATACACACCAAGGCTTAACAGGAGGAGGCGAACACTCCTCCTCACCTGCCAAGGGGTCTAATGTCAATTTAGCCGCCCGCCAATCAAAACCATAGGAAACAGCACGGCAGTCTGTTTGCGTGTATGTGTGGACATTTTAAGTTTGACAGAGCACCACGAGAATTAAAAATAAAAATATGACTAAAATCTTCAGCATTTCAACTGTATGTTAATGTGAAAAAATACAAATAGAGAAAGATTAAGTAAACGAAACGAACTAATAGGGTTTAAAATGCTTATTTGTTTGTCGTTTTTGCTTCATTACTTCCCTCAGTCCTTTCATTTGTCTTGTGGCTGACATGCTGATACAGCCATATGGTTTGTGCTTACTTGAGTCCTGTCTCTCTATCTCTGTCACTCTCTGTCTCACCACAGTCATGTTTCTATGAGAGCATTAAACGTAATCTAAGATAACAAACTCCTCTTAATTCTTGCTCTTACCATAAACTAATTTTTTAACTTAAAATCGAATCATTTAATATTGTGTGAACTTGCTTTTTGTAATCCAAAAGGAGACGAGGTCCCTATAAATGCACGCAAGATCCCACCTGTTGATCGAGGTGTCGCAGTTGTCCTCTGGTCTCCTCCGCTTTAGCTGCTAATTCGGCTGTGCTTACGCGCAGCATATCTGTAACAAATAAGAAATGTATAATTCCCTTCAATCAAGGACCAATATACACCCCACAGTTGATTGCACTAGAGCCATTATACAGCTATTAAGCACTCTGCCTACAAAGTGTTTTTGCATCTGGGACAGTAAATGACATAGGTTCATGTCTGTGAGTTGCGCTACATGAAGAGAATACCTGTGGTTGGTGCTGAGGCACTGGTTGGTTCACTGACAGGATGGCCTTGGTTAGAGAAGGAGAAGGCCAGGGAGCTCTCTGTCCCCTGACTGTCTTCAGTACCATCCACTATCCTGCAGAGAGATATTATTATATTATTGTGCAATAACACTACACAATGTACACATTTTGGTTATTGCATTATGGTGCTATTCCCTAAAATATTTTAGGCCAGAAATATAAGATTATGTTTTTAAAAACAAACCGAAATTTTCCATATATTTGAAATTCATAGTTTTAACATCAACACAGTATTTAATTCAATGTGAAACATATTTGTGAATATAAACGGCAATTTAAAAAATATGTAGCTGAATTCTATATATATTACAACAGATTTTGTGTATTTAGCCAGTTATTTTTATTTCTATATAAGATAGTTATATAAGTTATATAAGAATAACCAGCTTGTTTGCTTTATACTCTATGTCACTGACAAATATTCATCCCATTAAGTTTATTATGTTGGCTAAATTAAAATGATCCAGTCTAAACCATGATGAGCATAAAGACTGGAAATGGGGTTACATCTTTAAAAATACAGAAATGTCTCTTATAATACATTTTAAACCCTCTATTTAACCCTTTGTCCAACACATGTCATACAATAGTGTGTGTTGGACAAAGGGTGAATGTGAGTATGATATGAACCCACGTTCATCTGCTTCACTTCCACACATTCAACTGACAAATGAGTCATGTGATTCCTACTTAAGCTTCTCCAGCCTGTCCACAGTTGCCGTGAAGATGCAAGCCACTTTGCAACCCACCTTCACCTCAGTCTTTCTTTATATATAATGTCTGACTTAACTAATACCACGTCTTCTGATGTCTGCTCTGTTCATTCTGGGATCTTGCTGCTGTTCCCTGACTTCTGCTTTCCATGTACATGAGTGAAAGTGCATGGAGGTCTCTCATCAGGAATTAATTAATGCAGTTGGTTCCTCCTTTCCATAATGATTCATTCATGTGTGTGTCATTAGAGAAGGTTTTAACACGACTCTATTCAGTGCTGTGAGAAACGAAATGCCTCCCATGATTCAATAGCTTACAGAACCACTTTTAGCAGCAGTAACTTGCAGTGAAGGTTTTCTGTATGACTTTATCAATAACTCATAGCATTGTGGAGGAATTTTGTCCCACTCTGCTTTACAATGTTGCTTCAGTTCATAGAGGTGTCATGTATGCACAGCTCCTTTACGTTCCTGCCACATGATCTTAGAGGATCGTAGAGGTCTGTTGTAGCTTTAGCTGCTGAACAAATAGCCTCATATTTGACTCTAGAATACTTTGGTTTACAAAAGTGTTCATGGTCAGCTCAGTGACTGCAAGGCATCCAGGTCATGTGGTTGCAAAACAACCAAATGACCTGTGATTCTGCTCATATGCTGTTTTTGGATTTTACCAAACATGTTGCTGTATAGCCAAATAGCTTCACTTTGGTCTCATCTGTCAAAAGGACATTGTTCCAGAAGCCTTGTGGTTTGCTCAGATGCAACTCTGCAAACCTAACCTGTGCTGCCATGTTCTCTTTAGAAAGAAGAGGCTTTCTTTGTGCTGTCTTTCCAAACAAGCCATACTTATTTAGTCGTTTTCTGATTGTGCTGTCATGAAATGTAACATTTAATATGCTGACTGAGGTCGTTGGAGTCCGAGATATATTTCTTCCATTTTGCAGTTTCTGTAAGAACTGCACGTTTCAGGGTGTGAAGCCTTTTCTGTATACCCTCACTGATAGATCACATAATAGAAATTAAGAGGATTAGACTTCCATTAGTCTGTCACAGGGTTTAGTAAATACACATACTGTTTGTCACTGATGACACTTTTGACTCATTTCTAGTTTGCGGCATATGCACTCTTCCAAAGAAATATAAAAATAGGCATAGCGTGGATTCACAGGGAAACAGGCCTAGACAGGAAGTAAGACCAATCAGCGGAGAACAAACTCACCTGGGGCTGAGATTGGAAGGATCTAAAGTGTTGAGAGTAATTTCCTGGATCTTCCTCCGAGACCTGCTAGAGTTTTGTGCCACGCTCTTCTGGCTGGGTCCGCACATTGGAGACTTCTCACCAGCCCCCCTGAGGTTCACTGCTCGTTTCTGCTGTGATAACAAAGATACGGTCACGGCCTCTTGCTCCTCCAGCTCCTCCAGCTCCGCATCTTCCTCATGTTCCTCCTGTGCCTCTGTGATAGGTGGATAGCCCTGAACCACTCGCCCGTTCCTCTTCACCTCTGACTGAAAAAAAAAGCAAAATTAAATTAAAATCTAAAATCACTTTGGTCATCTGTGGCTCATCATGGCCATTTCACTTTTTTTCTCTGCAAAGTTAATAAAATGGTTCTTTATTTTTTTTTAAGTAAACAAAATGTACTAATGACTTGTAAGTGCAATGAATCATTAGTGGTCTGCAATGAGCCTTCAGCTACAAGATGAGGTCTTAGCCTGATAATAGCAGAAGTAAAGACCACAGTCGCCTACTGAACCATCTTCCTCTGACAAAAATACCACCAGCGTGAGATTAATGTCTCATCGAGAGAGATAGACTCTTCTGTAAAATATTGGAACAGCTTGACAGTATATAGAGCATCTTATCGCCTTCTATTCTGGTGCCGCCATGATCTAATGACTGCAACTAATTTTGTGCAGAAGTGATCTATTTCGTCCTTCATCAAGTCTCAAACAATGATTGTGCCCATTATCGGTGACTGAAGCCTTCCGCTGAGTCACCCAACAAAGTTTTCAGAGTGCAGAACCATCAAATTTCTTAGTGAGAGCTGACGAAAAATTCGGTGATGGCTGTTAACAAACAACATGAACTGATCGGACAAGTCTTTTAAATTAATGGCACCTGTCTAAAAGCTGTTTAGCTTCTGCTTGTGAGAGTGAGAATTTGGGTACCTGCGTCTCTAGAGCTGTTGTGGACAGTCTGGCCTTAACCTGGAAGAAAGCCAAAGAGGAAACACAGTAAATGAACTGCAGATAAGAGCAATTAACCTGCCATCTTTCTTTTCTTGCTTTTAATTTACAGGTGAGTCAGTTCACAAGGTTATACAGTAAATTATTTTCTAAAGCCAGTATAAGAATAGAATAGATGATAATGACAAATACCCTAATGACCTTGATATAGTAGTACTGTAGTGGTAAATGCAGGATAGTAAGACCAAAACAAAAAAGCAATCTCAACATTTCAGCCGCAAAACACACCTCCATCTCCTGTCTTCATTTAAAGTCTATTGAGCCCTGAGATTTGGGCTGCCCCTCTGCACATTAGCCTCACCTAAAAGCCCTGCGGCATGCAGTCCGAGTGAGTGCGGGTGTGTGTGTGTTAATGATGTGTGTGCGCGTGTAAGTGGGCCAGCGGCGTTTGGGCAGGCGAGACAAAAACACCTGACTGTAATTACAGCAGTTCAGCTTCTCCAAGTCGGCTCAGCTAGCTCTCTCTCTCTGTAATTTTAAAGTTTCCAGACCCTTCTTGCTTTGCCGTCTCTAAACTCATCAGTCATTCTCACACATTAGTACAGTATCGTGATTCATTTCACCGAGAAATTGGCGAGAGCACATTAATTGCTTCTCTTGCACTGCTGTGGGTAATACCCAGGCATCATTAATTAAAAAATATTAAAAAATCAGGATCTATTAAGGGTGTATGGAGATAATTAAAACAAATGAAAGATTTGATTTGGTGTTTGGCTTTGGGATCCCCAAATCTATTTTGCTTATTTAGTTTATTATTTCATTGCTATTGCTTTAGCAAAATTAGCACCTAACGCATGTCTTCTCACATCTTTCTTTCTTTTCTGTAGTTCCTTCTTTTGGCATCACAATCAAAAAACGGTTCATGGGGATGTATAGTTAAAAATCAGTTTAAATCTCCTTCCAAGGAAAACATGATTTGATCCCGTGCTAAATTTGTAACTTTCCTCATTTATTTTGCTTGGATATGCTTTCCACAATGTAAAATAATCTCATGAGATAAGCTTTAAGAAGCTCCAGACTGGGAGCTATTGTTGATGATGTAACTGTAAATGATGTAACTCTCTCCTTTAAAATGAAACTACCACGAAGATTACAAACTGTTTGTACTAATTTCCCTCGCTTTATAAGTTAGCCAATTATATGTGGAATCAATACACCAATACTTGGATGGACTCACATGTGCCTCGTGTCCCTCTCTCAGGTTGTACGTGAGGTCCTGCTGGATGTCCTGGACGAAGTGGTGAGAGTACTCAGGATAGAGGTCCAACACCTCATAGAGTCCTTTCAGGTTGATACACTGCAGGTCACAGTAGGTCAGGGCTTTCACATCTGCATTGGTTTTTATTACCCGGTTATCCAAGGACAGGTTTGCTCCGATCAGGTCACCTTTACCTGCTCAGGCAGAGAGAGAGTGAGATGGTCAGAAAAAGAGGTGACAGCATAATGTACACTGTGGTAAAGGGTGTTAGAGGCACAGACTCAGTAATCTTTTCTGCAGACGCATCGGGACACATCAGCGATAACTGAAAAGTTTATAAGCTTGGAGGGTGGAGAGGTCCTGGAGCAGAGTAATGCTTAGACATTAAGAGCATTATTCATTTATTCAAGACTCAGAATATAACTTCTTCTGAATTCTAATTAGTAACTTTGTCACTATTATAGACTGTATGTCTTCTATTATTACACTAAGTACTGAGCACAGTGTTGGTTAAGGCAGGGAAGGAAGACACACTCAGCTTGGTAAAGCTGAAAACAGCTGATCTCACTGCAAGCCCCCAAAGGTGATAGCTCAGCTAACACACTTTTACAAATCCTCATAGTAAATTTTATTAAGGGTGCACTACTAAGGAACCTTGGACTACATATAATTGCTGCTGCCTCTGCAAGCTTCTTTGGAACCCACCTCCACCTCAGCTTCTCCTTCTCACGTGGTGTCTGACTTAATCGATGTCATGTGTGTTGTAATTTCCACCTGTTCAACTGTGTACTTGGAGCCTTGAGGCTGCTATACCATGACAGAGCCACATACCACCAAACTCCACCTCTATCAAAAAAAGAAAGGCAGCCTGAAATTCTTTATTTGTTTATTACCCAAACGTCTTTTGCTAATTAACGTTTGCCACTGACTTCTTAGATGTTAAAGTATGAAGAGCATAAAGAGGCAACTGCAAATGCATCTGCAAGACCAAAAAGTGAGCACTCTATTAACGGGAAGGCTTCAAGTAATACTGTTTAAAAAGCTAAACACTAATGACCAAGTAATACCAAATAGGAAACAAGCTTAATGAGAGAGAGAATAAACAGAATATTGCAGCGTTGTTTTGGTCTATAATTATTATTTATAAATCACTTCCACTGCTTTTAGTCAGTTTTACAGTTTGGGTGAAGTGGCTGTGACAGCTGTTCCTCTCCATACAGGATGAAGATAAGTGCCCCTTTAGAGTTAATATCCCTTAAGCAGAGATAAATTATTCATTATGGTCATTTCGTGGTGTGAACGCGGCTAAATTACACCACAGCTGATGGAGTGGCAGTCATGACTGTTCATGTTCTCCTTCTCTGTCGCTTTCTCAACCCACTCCTTCTCACCCCGGTTATTATTCCTCTCCTCTTTCCTTCGCTCCCTCTGTTTTTAGAGATCCAACTGGTTCAGCTATATCAAAACCCTTTGTCACTGACTTTTCTTTCTTTTCCATCATCTTCCTTCTGCCTCATTTCCTCTTTTTCTTTTCTTGCTTCTTTGTAATTGCATTTTTCTGCTGTCTTTTACTTTCCTCACTTCTTGTTTCCTGCTTTGTGTTTCCTGTCCGCTATTTGTCTGCTACTTTGTGTTTCCCAAACTTCCATTTTATTCCTAACATTTTAGCTTTTGTTGCATCATTCTGGTTTTTAATTTGCTTTTTTGTCTTCCTATTTACTTCTTTCTTTCTTCTTTGCTGTCTTTTTTTTAAATCTTTTTTGTATCTGTCTCTTTCTAGGTTTTTTTCCATTCCTGTCATCCCCATCTTCCTTTTTTAAATTCTCCTCTTCCTTTTCAGCTCACTACATGCTTCCCCTCCGCCTCCATCTCCTGTTTGCCTTCTAACCCTTTTATCTGCCATGTTTTACTTCTTTCTGAGTTTCTCTGTCTTCTCCATTTTGTGTTTTCTTTCTTTTTATTAATTTTTCCTTTTCTTTTCATTTTTCTTTCTGCTTATCTTTCTGTCTTGTTAACTTTTGATTCCTTCTTCCGTATGTTCCTTCCTTTCTCCCTTCACTCACCAATCTGGACCTCAGCTTGGCTCACTTTTACTCTCATCACTTCTTCTTCTTCTCTTTCCTTTTTTCTTTTCTCATCACTTTCTCTCATCTTAAGCCCCATCCATTTTCATTTACTTCATCTCATTTGATTCCTCTTGTTTTACACTCTTCTGCTTCCTTTTTTGCCCTCCCTCTTTCAGCACACATTCTCTCCATCTTCCCAAAGTTTCTCCTCATCCTCTCACTCTTCCTGTTTTTGGTCTTCTGTCTGTTATGTGGTACTGAGCTGTGGCTATGGACTCGCTGTGTGGCAAGGAAGGGGGTGATAGAGAGAGACGAGAGACACATGCTGAGAGAGAGAGAGAAGCTTTTTTTTTTTCTTCAGACACTCGAAGTTAGCCTGACCTTCAGCACACAAGCACAGAGACAACGCTCTCCGCCTGTCAAGCCTACATACACATATGCACCCACCCACACACACACACACATACACACACACAAACACATGCCATTCAGCAGAAAACAGCAGAAAACAATTCCGCCTACTCGATACACACAAACAGGAAAACACAGAAACCTTTTTTCCCCTCTTTTTTAACAGGAGAAAAGGCATGCAGGTGTTGTTTCTACAAACAACTAGATACAAACACAAAGATAACAATGCCAAAAGAGGAAAAAACCATGACAGATGGAGTTTCTTGAACCATCTGGCTGTCTTCTATTCTCTGTCACACGCACTTGTGACAGATAGAGTGTATTCCTGTGTCATGAAGGTCAGAAAGCAAAAGCCAGTATGGTCACTTAGGGCAAGAGGTTGCATCGCACAGCAGATGTGCATGCTTGCAGATACAGCTCGAGTGAGTCTACATCTCGATTTGTTCTGCACACAAAGATGGGCATCATTTTATGAACTTTCAGAAAATTCTTCATCTCTAAGCTGAACATACTGGAGGTTTTTTTTTAAAATCTTTCTTAAAAAAATAGTCCATTACGTATTGAGTATTAAGTATTGAGCACTGAAGAAGTTGAATGATTACCTTTATAACCATGTTTAATGTGTTAAAGTCGTTTTAGGAGCAGATTTTGTGACTCTTTTGTTCTTTTATCTTTCTATCATTCTAACCTGTTATTCAGCTTTGGTATTAATAGTGGCAATGAAGATACAGACAAGACATGTGGGTGGAGAGAGAGCAGATTTGCACTTTATATTTAAGTTCCCAGGTCTTAGCTGCTTATTAACATGAATATTAGTTGCTTACTATCGCTTTATAAGTCATTGGAAAGCATAATGATTTATTCTGCATTGCTGTGTTTTACAACTGCAAGCTCATTAACTAAGTGCTTTCCCTCAAAAATGTACTTAACTGCTTCTTCATAGTAACAAACCTATTATATATGGATTACAAGCTTAATATGGTTTGTTCAGTGTTGCATGTTTTAGGTCGCACAAGAACAACCATTTCTTAAGAAACTAAATAAATATGATCTATTCTTAAGTAACAAAAAACCCCCAAATAAAAACAAAAAATGTCTAAAAAACTCTTATTAAGACTACCGATCCTATAGAGAGGCCCTGATCATAAATAAGTCCCTCGCAGTTTGACATGTTGCACAGAGCCTTTTGATTGGGATCTGCCAGTTTAAGATGACCATTTGATACTTGCAATACGTGAAATGTTTTTAATCAGGCAAATGCATAATAAAAATGAATAATAAGGACAAAGAGACTTTGCTAAAGTGAAATGCAACTTCATAAATATGAAACGTCTGCAGCACACGTTTCTCTGTTTTATCTAATTTGTTCTTCTCAGGAGACACTACTGGCTCTGATGGCTTTTATCTTTATCAAGCTTTATTTTCCTTTATGCTTTATTTTAACCTTTTTCATCTACTTTTTCTTTCATTTGTATTTCACCAAGACTTCTGCTGTATAAACAAAACAGTCCTTTTTAAATAATTATTGTAATTTCATGAACAAAGACGATATTTTTCCTCGGTTCAAGCTGACTCGCAGCTTTTGAGCACATTGTGGAACCGTTAATGAGAAGCCTGTTTCTATTTTACCACGCAGCTTCCTTTGGAATTGCTGAATCGGGGGGATCCACCTACTGAAATAGACTGTTTTTGTATTTTTCTGTTTCTGTTGTAGAAAACACAGGAGTCAGTTCTGGCTTCAGATGCTGTAATTAGCTGCTGCTTTAGCAAATCAAATATCGATTTAAAAGTGAAAAAGCAAATGAATTTGGCCTGGGGTGTCACATAGAGACCTACTTCAGCAAGCAACGAGGAACTGGGATGAGCAGCATTAAAACGATCAAGACTAGAAGAAACTAAAATGACCTAACTCTGTGAATTGGACTGATTAAATGTGCTAGACTCAACTGGACAGCACAGATTAAAGCTGACAGAAGACTGAATTACACTTCTGTGGAAAAGATATGATGAATGCTCAGCTGGACATAACTGGATTGCAATAGTTTAGCCTGGATGGAATTGGACAATTATGGATCGAATGGATCACTGGTATATGATATAAAACAATCGGCAAAGGTTGAATGTCTCTTTCATCACCTGCCAGTCAGCTCCGCTCATCCTCTATGGGCTTCAAGACATCACTAAAACATGCAGCCCAGCTTAAAGAAGAATGCAGCTCCTTCATATTATGTGCACAAATTGACAAGTCCGTCTTTGCCTACTGCAAAAGGAGATTGCTCAAAAATGGCATTTACACTCACTGGTCACTGCATTTGGTACATTTTCAACTGCTCTTTAACTCAAATATCTAATCAGCCAATCACACGGCAGCTTCATCCATCCAGCTCCATCAATATAGGCCTGTAGACATGGTCAAGGCGACCTGCCCAAGTTCAAAATGATTGTCAGAATGAGAAAGAAAGGTGATATAGGAGACTTCAAACATGCCATTGTTGTTGGCCGTTGGCTGGTTTGAGAATTTCAAACACTGCTGATCTACTGGGACTTTCCCACACGACAATCTCTAGGGTTATCAGAGAATGGTCAGAAAAAGAGAAAATGTCCAGTCAATGGCAGTTCCCTGGGTGCCTGTTTGGCTTCCAAGTTGAGCAGGCAATATGCTGCATGTGCTGGAGGGCTAAATGCTGTGGCCCAGGTCTGACTCAGATCCAAGGCTTGTTGTCTCATCTTCACTGCACAATCTAATACAGACAAAAAGGAACCCCCAAGACATGCTTCTAGCTGATTGGAAGGCTGCAGAAGAATGTACAACAGATGTGCTACTGCTGCAGAAGACCACACCAGGTGGCACAAGAACAGGATACTTAGGCTACAATGTTGCCTGGTCTGACGATTCTCAATTTCTGCTGCAAAATTCGAATGAATTTTTAAATATGCACGGAACCATCCCACCTTGTTTGTGTAAATTGTTACAACCAAGTGAGCATTGTTGCCTAACTGAGCTTAACCACAGCCTGAATATTGTTGCTGACCTATGACCCTGCACCATTATCTGATGGATGCTTCCAGCAGGATAACACACCATGCCACAAAGCTCAAATCATCACAAACTGGTTTCTTGAACATGACAATAAGTTCAGTGTACTTAAATGGACTACACAACCACTAGATCTCAATCCAAAAGAGCACCTTTTGCAATGTGTTGGAAGATTCACATCATGGATATGCAGTCGACAAATCTGCAGCATCAGAGTGATGATAACTTCAGAGGAATCTCTGCTGAGGCCAGTGAGTTGACTTTTTAACAAGAGCTTAATAATAATTCACTGAAAATGCACAATAGCCTCTAGGACAATGTAATCCTTCAAATTCAAAACAATTAGCCTATTTTCAGGATGGGCTTTTACACAAAGAGCCACGCAGAGCTTCGTTATTAAGCTTGCTGTTTCCTTGTTAAAATTAGAAAAGATCTGTTTTCCTTCCGTCTTCCCACCCCCGAGCCCCTTCCTTCTCCCTTTTATCATACCCAGAATGGCCAGCACCATGCCATCTTTCAGCACTTCCATGGATCCTGAGCAGACAAAGAAGATGGCCTGGAGAGCATCACCCTGTCGAAGGAGGTACTCTCCTGGAGCACAGAAAGAGGTCTTGATGTGCAGTGACAGGGAGCGCAGGCAGCCACGACTGGCAGAGGCAAACAGCGACAGCTCCAGGATCTCCTTGTTAAGGTGCATGGTGATGTCAGATCGCAGCTCATCTGGGAAGTCCTTCAGCAGCTGTAGAGATGGGGGGAAAATAGAAATCAGAGAAGGATGTGAGCAGCATGACACTTGTAATTGTAAGAAAAAAAACAAACACATGTACCTAAAGTTAAAAGATATTATTATTACTATCATTATATAGTAATAATTACCTTTATACACCATTACCAACCAATGCAACACCTGTGGCTGCAACACAGACAATATAAGGTGAGAATTTGGAGAAACGCTGTCATTTGCACATCATCTATCTGTCCATCCCCTCAGCGGGACAAAGATCTGCAGCTCAGCAGCATCACAGCTGATCAATGAGTCATCAGAGCCAGGCTTACTTTAATCAACAGGCCCATCTATAATTCATTTGTCTGGGTTTCATCATCATCACTCCCTCCACTCCCTGCTCTGTTTTCTGACAGCTGTCTTGCAGGCATTCACAGCCTAGAGGGACGAGTTGCTACTATACTGCTGACTGGTTGCCTCCGTTTCCCTGAGCTTATCAAGCAGAGGTGTTGTTCACCCTGTCTTACTGTGTGTTTTCTCTACATGGTCCTGAAGCCACATTTGCACACTTAGATCTGTTTGCACGTTTCCTTTCACCTGATGTTGTCTTCAACATAAACAAAATCTGGTTTTGAAAACCAGCCTCGAATCATCATTTTTGAAACTGAAGGCCGAGAGCTTGTCCTCTAAATATCATCATGCATGGACAAAAAAGTCATGTCTTCTTCTCCCTGTGAGTCAGTGCTCAGGGCTAAACACACCTGCGTTCACTGTGGGTAATCATAGTACCATTGATTGTATTTTCACCTCTACCATGAACCTAAATGTGGCTGACATGTAAGGAGTATGTGAACTTGGACTTGGACATTTAAAGTACAAGTGAACAGACCAAGTAGGGAAAGGGTTAATACCTACTGAAGTAATTACTGTATTTGATGGTGATGTTGGGATATCGTCAATGCAAAGACACTTCCAATTTCAGTTTAGCAAAAACCAATCAGGTCGTCTTCCTTTCATACCTCGTTACAGTCGATGCCATTGTTGACCGACCAGGTTGTTTGAAAGTACTCCAGCATTCGCTGCTTGAGGCTCTGCGGCAGATGATGGACACGTATGAAGTCCTTGAGATCTTTGGTTTTGGTGTGGTACAGAGACCAGCGTGAGTACATCCTCTGGATAATGGCTGTCACATTACCAAAGACCAAAGCGTGCATCAGTGCTGCAGGTAAGAAGAGATGAAGAAGGAGAGTTAATGAAGTGGACAGTAAGTATGGATGACATACAGTGAAAAATGTGCTGACACTGAATTGTCAAGACAGGGAACAAAAATAGGAAACCTGACTAAACTCTTTTCTAGACTGGTTTTGTATCTCACAGTAAACCAAAGAGAAACATCAGCACAAGTGTTACAAGTGCAGCACAATAACAGTAGAAAAACATGGAATTGGACTCAGATCATAAGTTGCTCAAAGCAGGTCAGAGAGAAACATCTAGAAACAGGAACTCTGTCATATTTTTAAAATATTAAATAAGCAACAGGAATAAGGCTAGTTTTACAACAGTTCTGCCTCCACTTGATTTCTATGATCAAATAAACATCAAATCAACTAAATATACACATGCATATCCTGCAGCTCTACTCCTAGAACACAGGAACATCAGGATTAGGTCTGGCAGGGTCATATTTGATTGGGATGACAGATACCTGTCCTGTTCACCTAAGCTCATCCACTTTTCAGCGGTGCTGCAGCTGTGTCGCACGCTGCAAGACGGGAAAGTGGGACTGCTGTGACAGCGATTACTGATTGTGGCATGAGCCATTAATGAAAGAAAACTGAGCTTTAAGCTTCACCACTGAAAACTAATTACATTTTATGTTTTACACTGTTGTATCCCGGTAAGGTAATTTAGTCATATTGTTATTCATGTTTGCATTGAATGATGGAATAAAATGATTTAATTCAATTCCACCCATCCAGTTTGGCCTATGTTTCCATATAAATATGAACAGGTGCTTGGTTCAAGTTTTTATTTCGTGTAAACCCAACAGGGATAGCGTGTGTGTGTGTTTGTGTAAGCACATGTTTGTGTGGTGTGTCTGTGACAGCTACTGCTACTGCCCCAGGCAGCCAGGGACATTTAGCATTTAGCTGAACCAGAATTGGGAGTGTCCACAGGGAAAACCCCCACCACGGTGACCTCTCCTCATCCCCAAAACACAAATGTAGTGTAACAAGCCAGTTTAAACCGGATCAGACCTTCCTGCAGTTGTCTGCCAGTGAAATATAACAGCTTACAGTGAAACAAATGATGGACCAGGATCAGATTTTGTTGATGTTCCATCCATCCGTTTATCCTGCTTCACTGCATATCCGATTTCAGGTAAGGGTCATTTGTACAGGTAAGTATAATTCCACACACTGTTGTCTCAATCTGATCTCATGATAATGTAAGCATTTCCATCATTTCCAAAACATGTGTGCACTCAAGTTAATGTGACGATATCTCACGACTGATCGTTTGTTCGTGTACCTCCTATAAGCATGACACAAACGGAGAAGATTTTCTCAGCGTCAGTGTTGGCTGACACATTGCCGAAGCCCACGCTGGTGAGACTGCTGAGTGTGAAGTAGAGTGAAGAGATGTAGACGCTTCGGATGGAGGGACCACTGCCAGAACCATTAACACCTCCTGTGGGATAGTACGGTGACTCCAGACGCTTTCCCAGTTCATGGAGCCATCCTGTTTTAATATAGTGTAAACAGCAAACGGATGGTCAGACAGAAACGTTAAATTTGTTTCAATTTCATAACAGCAGTTAATATAAAAATTAAACTCGACTTGTAACAAAATTTCCACAAAATTACCAGCCTTCATTTTTACTGGTTATCATGAAATCCTATGCAGTAATTGGTGAAAAGAAATCTGCATTGTTCTCATGACCCACTGGATATTGACCGGGATCCAGTTATGAAGACGCAAGAACAAGGTAATTGTGAACAGCACAGCTTATCGATGCTAACCAAAAATCAGCCCAACGGGCCTCGTTATACATAAGTGACCTGAGGACTAAAGGGGAAGCCTTGTGTTTCGGTATGAGAAGAATTAACACATTTTGCACTGATTTTACAATGCACACACACATAAGTGATGCAGTTGTTGCACCCACCTTTTTTTTACGGCTCTACCGTAAAGGCTTAAAATCCTATATGAAGACCCTGATGACAAATGCATATACAGGTAAATATAAGATCTCACTTGCAGAAAAAACCCTGTATCTCTGGTTTTAACGGCACTTCAGAAATTTAAATATGACTTCTGTCCTGTTCAAGTTTGTCTTCTTGTGCACCTCTACACTATTGGTGATGAAAGCTTCTTTTTTTTAAAAAAAAAAACAAAACCAAAAAACCCCCCCAAAACCTGCAGCCAGCGAGCCTGCAGGTAGTGCATCAGGTGTGAAGCATAAAAATGAACATGACTTTGAAGTTTTGGGAATGTCCAGTGTTGTCACAGGGAGAACATTCATGAGCCAGAACAGCACAATCTTTACTCACCACAAATCCAATTAAGCATATTTCACTCTCTTTGAATTTGTCCACTTCTCCATAATAATAGTTAAAGGCTAACCATTCTGACACAGTGGAGTAGACCCTACATGCAGCATAGATGCACAATTTGCAGGTGCACCGAACAGGACTCTCCGGAGAACAATCTATCAATTGCAGCTAGCATTGGAAGCAGTCCAGAGGTCAACATGAAGGTCAAGCTGAAAGGGCCAATTTTAAACGAGTTAATGTTTTTGGCCTTTAGGGATACAGTCTAGTCTGTCTGTCTGTGTCTTTCATTATACTAGCCTTTATTATAGCCTTTGTATGAGTCTGTTTATTGCACAGATTTTGGCCCATAGAAGCTCAAGGTTTCTTTTATACTGAGTCTGACAAAACTAGATAATGACTCCTTCAGCTAGAACAGAAGCTGAGGCTGTTTTTTTACCCCCACATTTTGTCCCAGCATTTGATGTCACCGGAGTCAGTTTTCCATTAGCATCCTGTAACAAAGTTGATAACAAATCTCTGCAGGCACACATCACATTACATGTACACTTTTACCACAGTGGTGGGTAGCTCTGAGACTTATTAATTAATTAATTTTCACATGGCTACAATATAATGAATTCAATTAATTTTTGGTACAAAACACAGCAACAAATCTTTTTCTTTCTTTGTCTGGTTCTCTGTGATATTCTAGCAACATTTGTGATGAATCAGCACATTCAATGTCTTCCTGCGAATGATAGGGGGTGGGAAGATTGTATTACATTACTAATCCAAGCACCAACAGCGCCTGAAGATGCTACAGCTGATACTGGCAAAGTGCCCAGTAGCACCTGGACTATGCTGAAAAAAAAGGTCTCGGTTACAAGTCGCTGTTTGTTTTGACATCATAGGATTTCAAAGGCGCTTCGAAGGAAGAACACTACAGATGAAATGTTTTATGTGAGACTGTTGATGGAGAAGTATAGAAAAGGTCGAAAAAAGTGGCACTGTGTCTTTGTGAATCTAGAGAAAGCATATGATATGGTGCCAAAGGAGGAGCTCTGGTACTGCAAGAGGAAGTCAGAAGTGGCAGAGAAGTATGTTAGGGTGGTGCAGGACATGTATGAGGACAGATAGACAGTGTCGAGGTAGGAATGACAGATGGCTTTAAGATGGAAGTGAGATTCCATCGGTGATCTGCTCTGATCCTTTTCTTGTTTGCAAGGGGACAGATGAGGTCAGGCAGGAGTCTCCTTGGACTAGGATGTTGTGACGACACTGAGATCAGCAGTGAGAGCAGGGAGCAGATGGATAAAAAATATGGAGGTATCCTCTGGAGAGAAGAGGAATGAAAAACAGGAACTACGTGTGTGTGAATGAGACGGAAACAAGTGGAAAGGTGAAGGTGCAAGGAGCAGAGGTAAAATAAATGGGATGAACCATCCAACACAACGGACAGTACACGTGAGAGGTGAAGAAGAGAGTGCAGGCAGAATAGAGAGGGTGAAGAGTGTCAGGAGGAATTCGCGACAGAAGGATAGCAGCAAGAGTGAAAGAGAAGGTTTACAAGATGGTAGTGATGGTAGGAAGCAGATGATCCACTGTGGCAAACCCTAAAGGAAGCAGCTCAAAGAAGAAGAAGAGTTTGAAGATTTGCGGTTAAGATTTCCCCCGCCACTGACCAATATCCCAGTTGTTCGTGTTGTCCTCCATTTCCTTCTTGCCGATAATGTACCAGATGCAGGCCATCCAGTGAGCCAGAAGGGCAAACATGGACATCAGCAGGGTCAGAACCACAGTGCTGTGCTGCGAGTAGCGGTCCATCTTTTGGAGCAGCCTCAGCAGTCGAATTAAACGCACAGTCTTCAACAGGTGCACCACTGACACCTGTAGGTAAACAATAAACCAAGGTGAATCTATTTGTAGATAATGAAGTAACTGGTTACATACAAGTTTTATTGTTAAGAACTTTCACATTAAAGTGAAGTGGAATTCACATTTTGGATTGACAGATTTATTTTTAATTATATGGACAAGGATACATTGAATCTTCTTTAAAATGGTTCTTATTATCAAAGAGTTTAAAAAAACACATAAAACTGACATTCTGTACTAAATTTCAAAGCCAGCATGAACTTTAAATGATTGTCAGTTATTAACAGAAGTCTAACCAACAAATCCTTCTCAAGAGATATAAAAAGAAGTGTCGAAGAACTAAAACATTAAATGTATTTTCAGTTTTCTCAAATTTTTACAGTGTCTCACAAAATCAAGCGAAGCTAACCAGCCAACTGGTGTTAAGAAGCTCCCCACTATGATATTTATGGGAGGCATATCAAATAATAGCCACCGACTATGTTAATAATATTTGATTAAGGCACTTTTGTGCACATGCAGCACTAATTATAGGAAAAAAGAAGGAGGTATTTTTCAGCATTAGTTACTCAGTTGCTCTCTGACTCTATAATGTGATCTGTATCAAGATTTGCTGATAACCTTGAATGCAAGAGAAATCAGCCTGTGTGTTGGTTTTGTGTTTTAACTTAAAATTCCCACCTTCAGCCGAGTTTGCTTCTCTGGACTTTTTATGCCTTTTCTGTTTTCCTTCATTCTGTAACCACTTAAATTTTGGCCCATGTCTTCGGAGCCCTCCTCTGACTTGCACCTGCTCCTCAGGCAAACTGCGCGAACAGTCTATCATTTGGGACTTGCTGTCATCTTTCCCCACAGGAGATGTACACACCAGGTATTATTAAGAAAGATGTAGGACAAAGAGGACATGTGATACATGTTACATGTGTATTTGTGTAGCGAGGAGAGGAAGCAGGGAAAATTGGGTGGGAAAGTAGGCCAAAAAAATACTGTATATAAAGATAGGGTGTAGTCAAAGCATCCAGACAGTTATCTTCACTTCCACAAAAATAAATAAATAAATAAATACAATAAATCATTCAGCTGTGATATTCCAATCAGGAAATGTCCTTAAAAGGGATTATGATCCTGTTCATATCAATTTAAGGAGAAGAAAAACAGGAGATCTCAAGATCACGTCACTATATTTAAAAAAAAAAAAAAAGGACTTGGTTTTGGATTTCTCTGTGCAGTAGCAATTAGTCACTGAAGTAGTTTAGGCCATCTAAGAGAAAACAAAACACAGTGATTAGATAAACTTCCTTAAAGAAAAGGAATTCTGCGTCAGCTGTGTATAACGGGGCCAAATCACCAACACTGCTGATAAAAATGGTCTCCTGCAAGTGCCAGCAGCACCTTAGGGTCCTCTATACCGAGCAAATGGAACAAAGCATCAAGAGAAGAGTGACACATTAGAATGATAAAAATAGTGTGCAGGAACACTGGGACCAAAGAGGTCATGCTAGTTAGGCCTTGCATGACCCAGGTAACATGATATATTCTGTGCACAGTGTTTAATGTCTCAACTAAACATTTAAGGCAAGATAACAAACATCACATTGCAAACATTGCAAAGCTAGCCCCAAAGTATGTGGTACCGGACCCAGAAGTTTTGTCTTCAAAACTGTAGAGGCTGGGAAATTATAGAGAGTCAGAGTGAGGAACCCTATGCATTGAAGATGGGGCCCATCAAAGGTGGCCAGATTAGTACAGTGAGATTAATCAGTCTGTCACACTACAAACAGCCTCTGTCATGCACCCAGAAAAGTCGCTGACTAGTAAGCGCAATCAAGACTTCAAGGAAAATGTCAAAGAAAAAGCATAAACTGCCAATTGTAGATAAAACATTTCTCAGTATTGCATAGGTCAGTCTCACGTCTAGACGGTCACTTTAACCTTGGATAGATGTGCAATGCATTGACTGTGGTGTGGTGTTGTCAGGGTACATCTCTGAATGCTAAGCTTATGCAGACAGAGAAGCTAAACCAGGGTCCATTAGAGTACCATGTGCTGACACACCGCTGCATATAATCCACACATTGTATGCAAAGCTAACCACACCATAACAACACAAAATCTGTGTGGATGGATGTCCAACATCTGTGTCCACAGCACATGCATTATTTAACATATGTAATAAAGAGTGTCTTTTCTTTGGGACAATTTGTTTCTCTGGCCCCTGGGTTACATTTGATGTGCAGACTCAGATATTTTCTCAGGCTCTGTGCTGATTATCAGCAGGGCACCGTATAACTATTTCATGTAGTAATAACTAGAATATATCAAGGGTTGTTTGTGTGTACATGGGTGCATGTGAAGGGACAAGGAGGTAAAGGAGGGAATTACAGTGCTTGAACAAAGCTAAGAGGAGGAGATATGTGGACTGTCCTTATCAGAGCTTCTCCTGCACATGTCTCCAGTTTTATGGTCCTATCGCCATGAGAAATAGAGAGCTGGTGCAGCACAAGGCGTAATGAAGCCTCCTACTGAGCCCAGGGGAGAGGCACCATCTCCCCTACACTATCTATCACCACCCCACATCCCACCTATGGAGCGAGCAGGCTGCGCCACGTCCCGTTCTCTCCAGCGCCATGAGTGGTAAGCAATATAATGTAGCCAGCAATGCATATGTGCACCACCTGCTACTTTTTCCTTTAACTTTTCCTCCTGTCACTTCCATCTCACCCCTGCCATTCACATTTTCATTTCCTCTGCTTATCAGGTGTGAAATATATATGCTTTGCAGCCTGATTGCTTACTTCTGCTTTTTGTGCGCGTGAGACCATAAGGTTGCAGAAATGCTCATTATTTCTCCCCCTGTAGCCACGCCTTTAGCCCTGCACGCCTATCACAACAGCATGGCCAGTCATGTTTATTTATTTATTTATTTTATTAATGCCACGGTATCAGGCCAATAAGCATGAATAACATTGTTCTCTAATGCCAACAGGGCATCCAGCCATGCAGACCCAGGAGACCTACTCACAGCAGCTAAATCAAGCGGAGGTTTCTGTTTACACCAACCATGTACTGCTGAAAAAAATGTTCATATCAGTAAAAAGCCAGATTATGTCCACAAACTTTTCATTTAAGAAAGAAGTAAGAAGAGAATGAAATGTACATTGGTGGTAAACATTTTCAAGTGAAGAAATGCTATTCAAATTTCCACTCAGGACAAGTTTTTGGACTTCCTGTGTTATTTTCTTGAAAAAATAGTTCAGTCAAGCAGATAAAACCAAAATTTCTGTTGGGAACTAAAATGCACAGTTGTGCATGGAAATGCACACAAAATTTCAAGGTCAAGGTCAAGTTTATTTATAAAGCACATTTACAACAGCTCATGCTGGACAAAGTGCTTTGTAAACTAAAAGGCAACTAAAATAAGTAAAATGCACAACAATGATGTTAATGGGGCTGTTAAAACAAAAAATGTTCAGGCCAACATGTGCTAAAAGCCAGTGGATAAAAATGTGTTTTCGGTAAAGATTTAAAATGTTCGAGTGTTTGTGCAGATCTAATATTTAGAGGCAGACTATTCCAGAGTCTGGGACCTGTCACAGAGAAGGCTCTGAAAGAGTAAAGTTTTAAATTGGATCCTGTAAGCAACAGGAAGCCAGTGTAGAGAGGCCAACTCTGGGTTATACGCTCCTTCTGTTTTGAACTAGTCAGCAGATGAACAGCTGCATTTTGGACCAACTGGAGATGATAAATAGAGGTCTGGTCCAAAGTACAGAGAAAAAGGGAAGAGTATTGAAAACACCCAATAAAAAGGAATATATCCAAGGAAAAGGACTAATTGGTGAGTATTGGTAACCTGCCTGGAGCTTGCTTGTAGAAATGTTCATATAAACAGTGGGGGTTTTTTTTATATTATTTAATTACATATTTCTTCTGTTCCTTTATTCCCTCACAGTAAGAGTACAGCATTGTGCTAAAGTCTTGAGCCACCCCTCATATCTTTTAAATTTTGTAGGAAAATGCAAAATAGGTGCGATGCAGTGAAACAAGTGCAAGCATAAATGATAATATAATCTATATATATCAAAAATCAGTCATGCTGAAAAATGAAGCTGCTCCCAATGAAACTCTGTGCAGAGGATCAAAATGTGATGGTACTTTTCTGTGTTCATAATTTCATCAGTGTTGATAAGCTCTCCAACGCTGCTGATTGAAATGCAGCCCAAACCCATGACAGAGCCTCCACCATGTTTTACAGATGGCTGTAGGCACTTGCTGTTATACATCTCTCCTGACCTCATCTGTTCATACTGACTTTTTGAACCAAACATTTCAAAATTGGATTCATCACTTCTGTTCCCACTAATTTTCAGGCCAGTTCTTAATTTAATTTTGAATACCATACCTGTTTCCCTTCATTAAAAATGGCTTCCTGACAGCCACCCTTTCACTGACACAATTTCTCATGAAGCGTCAGTGAACAGTAGCTGGATCAGCTGAAGAACCAGATGCATCTCTTAGGTCCTGTGTCAGGTCTTTGCTGGAATTTTCCCCTTTTCCTTAAGAAAACAACTTTCAAATACTGTTTATCGTTATTTTTATTTTTGTTTTTTGATCAGTCTGCTTTAATGACTTACTCCAGACAATATCGAGATACGCTTCCAGTTTTAAGCTCATATTTCTTTGGGAATCACTTTGTTGGTGCAAAAATAATATTTTATGTCTGCCAACTCTGTTATGTTTTGCATTTTTTGTGCATTCAGCTATAAAATTTGGGTAAAATTATGTGTTTTTGTGACAATCTGCAGGTAACAAAATGATGCACAGAAACCTTTTCATATATACACTTGCAGCGATAACCAGTGTATAGACACCCAATATATACATACAAATTACAGCACCCAGAATCATAGACTTGCTTTTGCTTTATTCTATACTTTTCCCTCTGTCCCCTTCTGTTTCCTAAACTTGTGAAATATGTCCAAACATTATCTGCATTTTATAATACACAGAGCAATGATCATGGAAAATGAGAGCATTATAGAGACTATGAAAAAGAGCAAGAAAGTGCAAGTGACACAAAACAACAGAAAAGTCACAAGATAGAATGCGAAACACGCTAAAAACAGAAATGACTGAGACATATGACAAAAACAACAGGGAAACAAAAGAGAGGAACACCGCTGAGGCCCCATGGCTCATTTCGGTGAAAGATGGCTTCTGTTCTCAAAAGGGACATCAGCATGAATGCTCCTGTCCTTAGAGGAGACTTCACGCAGAACGTTCCTCAATTACTAGCCATTCCTGCTGATCCCAGCGGGGAAATGGAGGAACTCATGGCCTGGTACCCCTACACACAAATCCTGGCCTACTGAGCATGTGGTATTTCCATTAATAGAGCTTTGTATCAAACCGGTACCACTGCCTGCAGCAGCCTTTTACTACTCGCATCCTTTCCCTCCCTCCTTACCTTGAAAGTAAATATTTTTTTTCATTTTGCTGATTTTTTTCAAACAGCGGCCGAATTCTTCTATTAACCGTCTCCTTTCATAACACAGATCTGTACACTTTCTTCCTGCTCTTTAATACCTGTTCTGTTCTGAGCATTTAGTCAAACACGCACCTATTTGAGACTGGATGCTTGTGTGCATCCATCCAGTACTCCGTATTGAGCTTTTGATCCACTCTACAGCAGCTGAGTGAGCAAACAGTGATATTCAGCACAGTCAAAGTATCCCATTCTCTAAATTAGAGACCAGAGAACGAAAAGTTCTATAAGCAACCAATCAAAACCTCCCTAAAGTGCAATGCTTCGACTCAGTGACATCATTCATCCGGGGACAAGACAACACAGTCTACCTAATTGCTCCGGATCTCTGTTTCTTCCTCCTCTCAATTGTTTTTTAGGGGGATATGTATTTTACTAAAGCAACAGAAAAAAAAGTTTTAATGATGCAGATGTGATAGTTTTGTCAGTGCTTGCTCAGTGCACGTAATTAATATCCCAAAGAGATACTGAAAGAGCTCTGGAAACCAAAGTATGTTGCGGTGTTAGGCATCGAGCCAGTTGCTACTCACCACGCTGACTTTCACGGCGTAGAGCAGGTCAAAGGGCAACGCGGCCACCAAGTCGATGATAAACCACGTGGTCAGGTAGTGGATGCATATCTGTCGTGCATCGAAGACCACCTGGCCTGACTTGCTGACATAAGTGGTACGAAAATTGAAAACGATGTCTGGCAGTTGAAGAAAAAAGACACACACAGGCTTGGTGGTTATTATGAAGACTCAATTATTTACAAGTGACAATAAAACAGTTTTAAGACAGCAACCGACCTATGATGAACAATATCTCCACGGCAATGTCACTGACGGTTGTGCTGCGGGTCAGGTCGTCATCGTTACCGATGAAGCACACGTTATAGGGCACCGTCACGGCAACGTAGAACGTGGCGAGCAGAATCAGCCAGTCCCATCCTGCTTTGAATGTGCTGTAGTGTAGTAAGATGAATTTGGACTTCTTGGCATCTGCTACCTTATACTCGGGCAGAGCAGGTAGGTCGCCAAACACATTCTGGATGGGACAATATAAGGGGGAAAAAGCCAGTTTATCCACCTATTTCCACCTACAGTCAAGCGAAAAAGAAAGCACGCCTTCTTTTAATTATTCAGGTCATGAAGGTTTGACAGCATTTATTAATGCACAGCTCTCATAATGTTCCAGCTTTCAATCAGGTTGATGTACTGGGCCATTGTAGCACTTTGATAATTTTCTTTTTCAGAAATTCTGTTCAACATCCTGTTGCATGTCCCAATTTGGGCCAAACGTTAGCTGTTTGACTGCTAATGTCCTCATTTATGACTCTGAAATATTTTGGTATACAGAGGGGTTCATGGTCTCCAAAGTATCCAGCTCCTGTAGCTGAATTTCTTAGTCTTTACCCCCCATCACCGTGCTAAAGGTTGGTATGAGTTTGGCTTTCACCGAGTGTGGTGTTGCACATTATTGCCAAATATCTCTGCTTTGGTCTCATCTGTCCAAAGCACATTGTTTCTGCAGTGTTCAGTTTAGTGCAGTGTTCTGGACACTCGGGTAAAGAGAGGGGCTGAGCTGTCAACTGATCACCACCTGGTGGTGAGTTGGATCAGGTGGCGGGGGAGGACGCTGGACAGACCTGGTGCACCTAAACGCGTAGTGAGGGTGTGCTGGGAACGTCTAGCAGAGGCCCCAGTCCGCGAGATCTTCAACGCACACCTCCGGCAGAGCTTCAACAGCATTCCGAGGGAGACTGGGGACATTGAGTCCGAATGGACCATGTTCAGCGTCTCCATTGCCGAAGCTGCTGCATTGAGCTGCGGCCGCAAGGTGGTTGGTGCCTGCCGTGGTGGTAATCCCCGAACCAAATGGTGGACACCAGAGGTGAAGGGAGCCACCAGGCTGAAGAAGGAGTCCTATCGGGCTTGGTTAGCCTGTGGGACTCCGGAGGCAGCCGACAGGTATCGACAGGCCAAGCGGAATGCGGCTCGGGCAGTGGCTGAAGCAAAAACTCGGGTGTGGGAGGAGTTCGGAGAGGCCATGGAAAAAGACTTTCGGACTGCCTCGAAGAGATTCTGGCAAACCGTCAGCGTCTCAGGAGGGGAAAGCGGTGCTCTACCTGCGACTGTGTATAGTGCTGGCGGAGCGCTGCTGACGTCGACTGAGAAAATTGTCAGGCGGTGGAAGGAATACTTCGAGGAAAAAAAAAAAAAAAGACTCGAGTCCTTAATCCCACTGACACGTCTTCCGAGGAGGAAGCAGAGTCTGGGGATGAGGGGAATGACCCGCCAATTTCCGGGGGCGAGGTCACTGAGGCAGTTAAACAACTCCTTGGTGGCAGAGCCCCTGGTGTTGATGAGGTCCGCCCCGAGTTCCTGAAGGCTCTGGACGTTGTAGGGCTGTCCTGGTTGACACGCCTCTGACAATGTTGCGTGGAGATCAGGGGCAGTACCTGCTGGACTGGCAGACCGGGGTGGTGGTCCCCATCTTTAAGAAAGGGGACCGGAGGGTGTGTTCCAACTACAGGGGGATCACACTCCTCAGCCTCCCTGGGAAAGTCTATGCCAGGGTGCTGGAAAGGAGAGTTCGTCCGTCTAGTCGAACCTCGGATACAGGAGGAACAATGCGGTTTTCGTCCTGGTCGCGGAACACTGGACCAGCTCTTTATCCTCTCCAGGATACTTGAGGGTGCATGGGAGTTTGCCCAACCAGTCTACATGTGTTTTGTGGACTTGGAGAAGGCATTCGACCGTGTCCCTCGGGGTGTCCTGTGGGAGGTGTTGCGGGAATATGGGGTGTCTGGCCCATTGCTACGGGCCATTCGATCCCTATACAACCGTTGCAAGAGCTTGGTTCGCATTGCCGGCAATAAGTCGGACTCGTTCCCGGTGGGTGATGGGCTCCGCCAGGGCTGCCCTTTGTCTCCGGTTCTGTTCATAATTTTTATGGACAGGATTTCTAGGCGACAGCCAAGTGGCGGAGGGCTTTCGCTTTGGTGGCCTCAGAATCTCATCTCTGATTTTTGCGGATGATGTGGTTCTGTTGGCTTCATCGGGTGAGGGCCTCCAGCTCGCACTGGAACGGTTCGCAGCCGAGTGTGAAGCAGCGGGAATGAGGATCAGCACCTCCAAATCTGAGGCCATGGTTCTCAGCCGGAAAAGGGTGGAGTGCCCACTCCGGGTCGGGGATGAGTTCCTGCCCCAAGTGGAGGAGTTCAAGTATCTCGGGGTCTTGTTCGCGAGTGATGGGAGAAGGGAGCCGGAGATCGACAGACGGATTGGGGCTGCGCTGCAGTAATGCGGACGCTGCACCGGTCCGTCGTGGTGAAGAGGGAGCTGAGTGTAAAAGCGAAGCTCTCAATTTACCGGTCGATCTACGTCCCTACCCTCACCTATGGCCACGAGCTGTGGGTAGTGACCGAAAGAACGAGATCGCGGATACAAGCGGCAGAAATGAGCTTCCTCCGAAGGGTGGCTGGCCTCTCCCTTAGAGATAGGGTGAGAAGTTCGGCCATCGGGAGGGGCTCAGAGTAGAGCAGCTGCTGCTCCACATCGAAAGGAGCCAGCTGAGGTGGTTCGGGCATCTGACAAGGATGCCCCCTGGGCGCCTCCTGGGTGAGGTGTTCCAGGCATGTCCCACCGGGAGGAGGCCCCGGGGCAGACCCAGGACACGCTGGAGAGATTATATCTCTCGGCTGGCCTGGGAACGCCTTGGTTTCCCCCGGATAAGCTGGAGGAGGTGGCTGGGGAGAGGGAGGTCTGGGCCTCTTTGCTTAGGCTGCTGCCCCCGCGACCCGGCCCCGGACAAAGCGGATGAAGATGGATGGATGGATGGGTTTCTTCTGACAGCTCTTCCACACACGCTGTCATTGTTCTGTCTTATTCCTATTCTACTGTCTTTAACTTTAACATGTAGACTTTGAGATGTAGCTCTTGGACTTTTTGCAATACTCTGAGCATTGCACAGTCTGACCTCGGGGTGGATTTGATGGGACATCATGCTGGCAATTGTCTTGAATATTTTCTACTTGTGAATCTATTTCACTGTAGAATGATGGACTTCAGATGGTTTAGAAACGGCCTCATAGGCAGCAACAATTTCTCTAAGATCATTGCTGATGACTTTCCTTCTTGGCATTATGTAACACACACCTGAATTCTGCAGACCAACCAACTGCCAGAACCTCTTCTTTCATAGAGGTGCTCACACTTGCTAATATTCAGTTAATCAAGTACATCAGACCCTCTTTTTACCACACTGCTTTTGCATTTGACTTGATTTTTTGTTAAATAAATAATCACATTATTAATACAGGAATGAAATTACTCAAACTATTCATATTGTTGTAAATTCACTGTTTGTGAGAGATGTTTGCTCCTAGCCCTTGAGTGTGTCCATTGTGCTTCACTAACAGCAGTTATCTTCTTAATTCCCAAATTGCACAATCTGTCCCCATCCACTTTTTAAATGAATCCTTCATCACGATGCATCCTGTCCCATTGTTTGAAGAGGCTGATGATATGATGATACCTTGTTGAGTTTAATCTTGCTCTTCTCTCTGCTGTGTAGGTGCCCAGAGATGTGGTAAAGTACGGTACTGCTCCGCAGACGAGCCGAGCTGAAAGGAGAGCCTGTTTTCACCCTGCCGCGCCGTCGCTCTGGAAATGCACACAGGGAAAAATTAGTACACACCGATCTACAACACTTTACCCCCCAAGGTTAACTGATGACTGAACCAGCCATTATACTTGATGAAATACATAATATTCTGCCTTGAATAGGAAAACATGAATATGCAGCAGTGGGAATAATTCATTTCTAAGCAAACTGTGTTATTTGATCAGAAATGAAAAGATAGTGAATGATATTTACAGTCCTTTGGCCTTTGTTTGGTCAAAAAACATTTATTATGCTTTCATCCGCTGTACTGGACAAACCCGTTGACTGATAATGTCTTATTGTGTAAGTACCATCTCGAACAAAACAGTGCAATTTTCAGCTTTGATAAGTCGCCACTGGGGCAAAGAGGCAGTTCAGTAAGGTATATTTTCTGTGGTAAATTGCTACTGGTGTGGGACTGTGTGTAGCAGATAAAGTAGATAGTGCAGGATAGTGCAGGAGTGATGTGTTCAGACTGAGGAGTTGGGTAATGGGAGAAGGCACTTTATTGCTGCTGGGTTCTGGGCCTCATTCTCACCGCTGCGCACCCACAGGAAAGGACTAAGGCTAGATTGGCTTGAAAGGGGATAACAACGATAACAAAGCTGCAGAATAGAAGTGATAACTGCTTCTGAGTGTCCTTTGGAAAGTATATGAGTTCTCTGGTGTGTGTTGTGGGTGTGTGCGCGTGTGGACCACAGACAAGGAGAAAAGACAGGGCTCATCCATAACACGGTGCAGCCTTGGGGGACACGACACGGCAGGAGCACAGAGGCAGAGACATTCTTATTTTTAGATCTAATGAATTTCCCTCCACTTTTAAAGCCATTCTTGTGTGGGTAGAGGGGGCACACAGGTAGGGAGGGGTGGATGTTGTGCATAAGTAGGGGAAGCCGTGGACAGATTGTAAAATTAGATGGAATAGATGAGAAACTCATGGAGGAATGCAGTTGTGAAAAAAGTACTCAAGGATGCAAAAAGTCAAGTAGAGGTGAGAAGCCGTTTTGCCAAAGGTGAAAATGTTTGTCATAAAAGAAGAGAACAAACAAAGGAATGACAGGAGATTGATAAGATACGCAAGAGTCTCATCTTAAGCTTGAAAGTTTTTGAAGACTCTTCACCTCTCATTCAAGAGGCTTCTTCAGCTCTAAAAGCAAAAGGTGGAGGGTCCCACGTATTTAAACCCTGGTGAGTTGTCCCTCGAGAAGTGGTTGTTGACCAATATTAATCATGAAATAAGGTGTGAAAAAAGGTGTGGGTCATTACCACCGGAGGTTTTGGGTGAAACCACTGTCAGACCTTGCCCCACCCTATCATCTAACCTAATGAGGTTACTTGACACATGATTTGTGTGGGGGGTAAGGTGCTTGTGAACGGAAGAAAGAAGAGTGACCTTTACCCTTTCGGTGCACTTGTACAGTGTTGTCCTGTCGAGCTCGCTCTTCTATGTTGTGTCCTGTCTTTATGTAGTGGCTGTTTGGGTTTTTGGTTAAAGCATAAAGTTCAGGTCATCACTAAACGGAAGATCGGTGGTTCGATCCAGTCTGCATGCCAAATATCCTTTGGTAAAAATACTAGATGGCCTAAGTTGATCTTCAAATCATCCATGGGAGTGTGAATGGGTGTGACTGTTGGAGAGCCATTAACCATAGAAAAAAGTGCTTATATGAAGCACTTTGAGTGCTCAGGTCTAGTAGAAAAGCACTATGTAAGAACCAGTCCATTTACCATTTACCTTCGTTCACAGGAAGACACACATGATTAATAGTGGGTCTCAAACCCATTATACTATGCTGTTTGTCTGTGTCAGAGGCATGCAGCATCAGCCTCTTTCCTTTTCTATGAAAAGCATTTCATTATATGGGCAAAAATAACTTTGCTTTCTGCTTCCAGTTCCGCCTTATTTACAGAGTAATTAGGCAAATCCAGAAGAGGAAGGTCTGAGATGAGAAACGTGAGTTTGCTTACTTCACAAGCACATACATTCACACACATTGACTCTGGCTTTAGCTTAGCTTCTTTTTGTATTGATGAAAATCACAAAAGCTGGAAACATTGATTGAAGTTCATTTTTAAATTCCCTATCAGACAGAACATGCTAATCCTGACCAAAGCACCTGAACAAAGACTGGTTTTAGATTAAAAAAATAAAAACAAAAACCGATCTATTGTCTTGAAACGCAAGTAAAGGCTTTATACATAATTTATTTAAAGACAGGGACTGATACAGTGGTTAGCACTGTTGCCTCACAGCAGGGTCTTGTATTTGAATCCACTGGACATCTGGGACCTTTTTAGGGTTTGTATGTTCTTCCTCATGCTTGTGTGTGTGTTCTCTGTGGTAAACTTGCAATTATAATTTGACCGCTGGGATAGGCTCCAGCTCCCTGACGCTGAATTGAATGGATGGATGGATGTTATATTAACTCTTGGTCTTTAGTTTGCACTACAACCTTTTGCCCCACAAACCTAACTTGTACAGTATGCAGTAAAGAAAGATGAATAACAGTATAAGGGGACCTTACTACTTTCCGTTGGAGAGATCAAACACACTCAGCTTCAACACATATTTTATGCAACAGCTTAAGGGGATTGTTTTTGTCTACATCATGAAACACCAGTTTAACTATTGAATCCGATGGATAAGCTGTGGCTGCTTACATTATAAAAATCCACATGCAAAATGAAGATTAAATATTTGGGGATTCTGGTCACCTCTCTTTAGAGGACATAACTTCCTGTACATAAATGCACATACAGACCTTCCCTCTTGTCTTCTTGGATGGCTTTGACTTTAGTGTCAGTGATGTCCTTAAATGAAGCCAGAAAGAGCACCACGTCGCCTTTTTCGTTCTTAATTGGCACAATGTCCAGCAGGCACCAGAACAACACAGCTGAAAGGGGAAAACACACACAAGATTTACAGTTTGTGCGTATACCGGTGTGTTTATGCAAAAGCAACAGTTCCAAAGATTTAGACTTATTAGTGAGCCTGTCTACAGCTGGATGCCCCTCGGGGGAAGCAGAGACTTTAAATAGATCAAGCCACTTTTCTCCAGGCACAGCAAGAGATGAACCCATCTCTGAGGTCCCATCTCCTGCTAAATAGATTCCTTGTCAAAGAGACTACAGGTCAGGATTGTGGGCAGTGTTTCTGATCAGAATGAGTGTGCTCATTGTGGTTATTGTGCACTTGTTAAACGATTGATTTACCAAAGGAAAGTGTCACAGGAGACAGATTTGTGCATCCAGAAAATACAAGTAGACCACATTGTATCATTTTGTATGTACTGTAGATGAGCCAAAAAGTTAACAAAATGCATACTGTGGAATTATCTCCAGCCTGCCGTCTGCCTCAACTTTGTGGAACATTTCTTTTTAGTTCATTGTTTTGGTTCCACAGATCAAAACTTTGGGACTGTTTTTACAGCTCTCATTAAAAGCCACTGTACGCTGCCTGCCGAGCACCGAACAGCAAACAATTAGGAGCATGCTAGTGAGCACAGTGGAGCATTCAGTAGCTAAGGGACAGATGTTTTTCACAGAATTTTGATGAGACTACAGCAGATTGAGAAGAAGAGCAAATATTGGGCTTGGATGGACTGAAAATTTGAAATGAAACTAAATCGTGTTTCGTGTCCTCTGGATCTGCATATGTGCAGTTGTCTGCTTATGAGTTTACTCCATCAGCTTAAAAAGTGATCAAGTCAGGGCTGTATCTAAAAGCGAGTTTGTGTTCCTTAAGGACCGTCTGGAAGTCTTTATGTTAATTATTTAATCACATCAAATTATACACCTAATCCACATCAAGCTGGGGGATTGTGCATGGCTGGCAGTAAATAATAAGGACAATATTTAAATAAACCTAATCTAGGTAGGTAGGTGAACATTTTAGTTCTTTAAAAGGATTTGTCTTTTTTTAGCACACAATGTCACTGTGACAGTAGAGATCTTTGCTCCACCTTTACTGCTTTTCTGCTCAGTAATTAGAAATGAGTTGTTGATCAAGAGGGATTTCCCATGGAGTTCCCTCCCATCTCTCCCACTCACTAAATCCCCCTCGCCTCATGATAACTAAATCGCAGTATTTTTCGTCTCCCCGTGTGTACGTGCGAATATCTGTCTGCCTGCAAGACAAGGCAGCACTATCAAGTACACAGTGAGAGAAAGAGCCTTCTTGATTGCGATCATGCAGCGTTGGCTTTTCTCAGGCAGACAGACGGAGGACAAACTGAGTCAATCAGCCGCGTTTACTTTCGGGACGCTGCTGTGACAGACGAAAACGAGAGGGATGAGGCAACACAAAAAGGCTGAGGCAGGGGAGGAAGCAGCAAGATAAGGAACAGAGACATAGAAAAAGCGGTGCCAAAAGAACAATGTGGAGATGGTAATAAGACCGGGACTGAAACAAATGGCATTGCCATGAGAGAAAGAGAGAGAGATGAAATGTAACAAAAGGGCTGAGTGAAAAGAAAAGGAGATGGTGGCAAAGACAACAAAGATGCGGGTAGAAAATCACATCTGTGATGCTATTAGCAAAGCTGTGTATACCCTGCACGACCTGCTGAATTTGCTTTAAAAGCCAATCAAAAATAAACACGTGCAAACATGCTAAAAAATCTGACATGTGCACGAATCACCATCTCTGTTTTACTCGTTTTGAGAGAGCATGCAGCATGGCAAATCATCTTCACAGCTGCTGTCAAAACAACGTAATCACAAACAGCTTTTGATCAGTTCACACAATGGTGTTTGCAGATCTCTCAATTTCTAAGTCCTCTGCAATATCAGACAGATTTGTGTGTTTTGAACATCCTCTATTAGGCGTGCACTAAAGTGCAGTAAATATGTTGCATGTGCATGCAAACTTTATTATAAACAGCAGTGAAAAAAAAAACAAAGCAGGTAGTAAGGCAGTCACACCTGAGTTCTACTTATTGCCAAACGCACGGGTGCAGGAACATCAATTACCCCATGACTGGATACTAATTGGACTTTTATATTAGCAACCCATCTACACGGGAAGCCTTTAGAATCTCCTCTGTGGTTGATTCTGCTGTGTATTGCCTAATTGATTTTGATGTGAATTTGATGAATGTTGTGAGTTTTGAGTCGATATCCTTTTGGGCTCCTGCAGCTGTCCAGGATTTTAAGATTTTTGTGACTGGTGGAGCATCACTGGTGAATATTCCACTCATATCCTAAGTGGAAGCTAGTGGAAGCAAGTAGAAAAAAAAGCTATTTTTGGTTAATTAAAATCTTTTTTCAAACCTCGTTTTAGTCTTTAGTTTACTTTTAACCAACTACAATAACCTTCTGGGCAGGACTCGAGATGTGACAGAACATGTAGGTAGTACAACATCAGTCAAAGGAGAAGTTGGACTTCTACTGCTGACTTTTACTCTTCTGGAGATGAAGAAATGTGTGCGGTAAAACCAAGATGGAAAATAATGATTTAGCATCCAATAATTTGGTTATTTATAATATTTTTCTGTCTTTCCTCTCACACCCAACCAGTGTTGGTGGAGTCTGGTTCTGCTCGCGGTTTCTTCCTGTTAAAAATGAGTTTTTCCTTCCCACTGTCACCAAGTCCTTGCTCACAGAGCCGTACCATTTCTTTCTACTATTGTTGGGTCTTTATCTTTCAATATAAAGTGTCTTGAGGAGTTGTCATGAATTGGCACTATAAAAAAAAATGGAACTGAATTGAATTGAAAGTAATATGATGGTCCTCTCAACTGTAACCTCATCTACAGTATAGACTGGCTGAGCCCAGTGCTGTGTAAATTGATGGCAGCTTTAGAGACATTGAACCAACACTGTTTGTTTGAATCAATGTTTAGAAACAACAGCTCGTAAAGTGACAAGCTCATTTGATCGATTTAAAAACATTAACAGCTGCTAGAACTTGTGGTTCTAGCAGCTGTTGCAGGCTCCATCTCCGTGCCAACAGAAAATAATGTCGAGGCAGGTTCATTGCTCACCACTGATCTGTTTGGACAAAACAAAACAGAAATCTCCACAACCGAAAGTGAAAAATAAAGCAATCCAGTCAGATTATCAAGGAAGAGACTTTGCCCAGTTGCACAAGAACAGATTTCTTTTGTTTCCACAGACTTTATCAAATGTGTCATGTTGAAGGCTCAGTTGGAAACTCACAAATGAGCCCTAATGTGAAGTGAAAGAGAGACACTAAACTGATAAAATGAATAACTTTCCTCCTGGATTGTGACAGAGGAACTGCTGAGGTATTCACTAAAAAATACAACATTTGGCTGTCTGGGTGGAAACGTGTTTTTCTAATTATTTTGTAGATTCACAACTGGATCTGTTAAAAAAAAAAACAACCCAAACAATAAGAAATAACAAAAACTCTTAAATGCAGGGGTACATAGCACCATCTCAGCTTGTATCACAGCAAGTGTGTATCTGCTGGCACCCTGACGATCTCATTATTTTGACTCTATTTTGTTCATTGGCCAGCTCGCTAATCAGCGAATCACACACCGAACCATACTGCACCACAGCTAGTTTCTGGTCTCGGTTTAATTGAAGGAGACGGGGTTAAGGAGTCACTAGCAGACAGCTATTAAAGTTTAATATGTCTCAGAATTAAATAATAACTGTAGGACATTCCCGACTGGTGGCTTTGTTTAATCACCATTTAATGAGAATGGCTCAATAAAAGAAGTAATACATCCATGCCTTCTGCCATTGCTTCATCTATCGACTGGCCCATCTACGCCAGGTTAAATTGACCTTCCTCAGAAATAGCCACACACAACTGCCATCCATTCGTGGAAATCTGAAAGACAAAGTACCCCATGGTGCAGTATCTAATAGCTTTCTGAGCCTGCCTACCATCTATGATTCCACAACCTAATTGGCAAATGGTAAATAAAGGCTCAGACTCTGCACTGCGTTGTGAAGCAACTCGGCATGAGCTGAAAACAAATGATAAATGAAGGGAGCCAACAATAATTGAGCACGCAACTCAAATACTACAGCTAGGAAAGTGACATTTGACTGACCTGTCTTTTTGTAGAACATGATCTCATCCTTAAACTCTTTGCGCTCCTCCAAAGCCTCGTCGATGCTGAGGATGATGCTTTCGCTTGTCTCAGGACCATACAGGAACTTACAGGCGCAGCTCTTCTGCATGACCTCTGCCCGAGAGAAGCCTGTGAGCTCACAGAAGCCATCGGAGCAGTACACAATGGGAAACCCCTTCGACACCTGAGCATTGGCCAGGATGAAGTTGCTGTCTGCAAGAGAAAGAAAAGATAGAAAAGACTATTATCAAGGTTATGGTAGAATTTTGTTTTGTTTCTTTTTTTCTATTTACCTGGAAATAATGAATGCCTTTTATGAGGTTTCTGCTAAAAAGGAAAAATAAATGGAGAGCTCAGGATATCTTAGTTCAATTCATAGCTCCTTTCCAAAGAAAAGGAGTACACTGTTACATTTGGCCAGTGACCGAAAACAGATATAAAACAGAACTCTAAGAGCAAATTTCATTTTAATTCTTCTTTATTTTGCTGCTTCAAGAGGCCCTTCAGGTCCCAGAGCCAATCTCCTAGCAACCAAAAAAATACACCATCTAAATTCACCATTGTTACTAACATTTCTTCTTTTTCTCCTCTTTACCTTGGTGCTTGGGTAGTAGTGTACAATTGGTTTTTAGAGCATTTTCACAGAAAACAGTAGTTCTGTATGTCTGAAAAAAACCCATTGATAAACCAAAGCACTAAGGAAACTAAGAGACAGCCTTTATTGCTGAAAAATGAGGCCAATGCAAAAGTGTCTCTAATGGCCACTTGAAGCTCATTCCAAAGGCGAGTCTGTCCCAACAGATTCCTACGACGAATTCAAGAGTATTAAAAGCATGTTTACAGGCTGGTACAAAAAGCAGTTTGGCCTTTATTCTTCCCCGTTTTATAACAACAGTACAATTTAGTGAACTTATTTTGTTTTAAATAACTCATCCATTTGGTTAAAGCCTATAATTAGGGGTGTGGTTGCACTGACTGCTTTGGGTCCTGACAATTAATTTATTTCTAAAACTGCTTGTACCTTTGGGGGCCTCCTGAAGTATTTTAATGGAATTATCTGAAAAATGACTGACAAGGAAATTTGTGCTTCAGTTTTTTTGTGAATGAAATTCTGCTCTTTGATGAGTCTGTTACTTTGCACTGTTTAGCAGATATCTATGTACACTAGTACAGTTTATGGGTGCAGCTTACTAGCCATGGTTGGTAGCATTAGCTGATAATTTGGTGCTCTATCCTCTCATCTATGTGCTATATGGACAAAAGTACTTGGCCTTCTACATTTTATGGCTACAGGAATCGTTTGGCCATCGAAACTCATGCCATGAAGCTTCCAGTGCACAGTCTCTGTGCTGATGTTAATGGCAGAGGAGGTTTGGATCTCTGCAGTTACTTAGCATTGCAGACCTTTATGCACTATGCACCTCAGAACTCAGCGAATCCACACTGTAATTTTATGTGGTCTTTTACTTTGTGGCAGAGTTGCTGATTCTTAAAAACAACACAGCTTACAGTTAACATGGAACAAATTTGACAAATAATCAAATTTCACACACAAAGTGTCAACACTGGCATCCTATTACAGTATCATGCTCAAATTCAGTGAGCTCTTTAGAATGAAAGCTTGCAAAGGCCGATTGCACCTGATCTGAAAAATTAAGAGGTGTGGCTTCATACTTTTGTCCACATAGTTTCCAAAGCTAACATGGAAATGGTCAAGACACTAACATCAAGGATGTCAGAATGTGCAGCCCAGAAGCCAGTGGATGACATCACGGTGGGTATGGCTGTCTTTTTTATACAGTCTGTGTACAACCCCAAATTTGCTAACAGATGCCAGCATGCTTCAGAAAGCCAGAAGGAAAACCGCAAATGGGTGTCAATTTATTATTTTTTTTACCGGCCCACATGCCTAATATGAGACATCTTTCATATTGCACACTGCCATCTCATCCATATTGAAATGAGAAACTAGCTATCATCATTTCTTTTTTTCTGGAAAGCTGAACATTATGAACAGAAATTTGGCCTGCTCATCTGTGGAAACTGTACTGCCAGCACTGGGACACCAAAATGCTTTTATCACCACCAACTTCTGAAACTTCAAACAGTATAAATGGAATCGTTTTCAACTGGTCAAGGAGTGCCTCTCTAGCTGTTTCAATGACTTGCTCTCACTTAGCCACTGCAGTGATATTTTAACACAGAAAAACTAATTCTGATAGGATGGGTTTTTTTTTTTGTTGTTTCTTTTAGCTTAGACACATAAAGGCCTGTGTGGGTAAAATAAAGGTTATTTAACTAAATAAATTAGTGATTTCTGTGTAGAAAGAAATATGCCTATGAAACTCCTTGAAAGTCCCTGGCTTTAATAAACACTGATTTCTCATTTGTAGTACTCTTAGTGAGAGTTGTGTTAAAGATAGGCCATGGACTCAGGAGAAATTTTGGTAAAGAGTGAGAGAAAAATCTGGAGAAGGGGATCAGTAAGGGAGACGTGACGTGATGACAGTGAAAAAAAGAATCACTGTGCTGAAGTCTATCACAATTAATTAGCCCATTTGTGTCTAACTCTAAATACCCAGTTGAAGTGGACCAGCTGTTTCTACCTGAATCCATCTACTAAGGCACACAAACATACACCCATGTGTGCAAACAAACACTCACAGTGGCAGGATTGTGCAGAATGATGCTGAGCTGTGCTGACAGACAGCTACTGTTTACAGTACAATGCCCATTATACACGACAGTTGACTATGCTGCTTTGACGGTTTCTATAGTGCGTGAGTGTCTATAGGTCTATGTATTTGCGTGTCCACTGCTGTAATTTGATAAGCAGTCAAACCAGCAAATCCTTGTCCACGAATTACACGATGAAGTAAGAATACAGATACATGCATGGCTTCATTTGGTATTGAGAAATTATACAGAACCCACACAAATTTTGAGACATTTGTATAATCAGAGCAAATAAATGAGCTGCAAGCACTTTACTCGATACACCGAACACAAACCCACAAAGTGACACGAGCTTGTTTATAATCACTGGCTGAGACATCCTGCAAAGTGACTTGTTCAATTATGTTTCATTGCAAAAATCAATTTTCTGCATCAGTAAATCTTTTTTTTCTTCATTCCAGTAATTAATAGTTTTATGTTTTATGTCAGGGTTTGTTGAAAGCAGACACCTAAGATCTGAACTGGGAATTCAACTACAGGGAACAAAAATCTTGTATGTGACACAAGAGGAACGAGCAGCTTGTTCCTTTTCTCGAATCCCATCAAGAAATCAATAGTTGCTTCAGCACTCTGACAGTGCTCACTATAAAAAAAGATATAAATGTCATTATACCCGATGATTATAGGTTATTTAATAACAGAAACACACTTGCTTATTAAAGCTTTAGTACTATTTCCATCATCACTATTACTTATTGTTTAATATTGGCTAAGATGTGGGAAAACAGAACAGTACACTGTTTTGGCCTCTTTATTAGCTACACCTTACTAGTACTAGGTTTTACCCATGGTTTAATGGTGTTTATGCCAAGTTCTGATCGAATGTGGTACAAAGCACAATCCCACGTTGAAAGTTGCATAAATCAACTTTCTTCCTCATTCTAATTCTTGGTTTGAACCCCAGCAGGTTCTCTTTACCATGCCTAAATACACTGAGTTGCTGCTGTGTGATTGGCTGATTAGATATGTGAACTTCCCAAGTAGTTGAATAGATGTACCTAATGAAGTAGCTGGTGAGTGTAGTTTTGGTGGCAATTTGAACTGTAATAACCAATAAATAACCAATAAAAACAAAAATAGTCTTTAGCCTTTCCAAGTCCACAAGTCTGCTTGGGTCTGTTTGATGTAAATTCAAAGAATAAAGAGTTCAAAGAATAATAGCAATGACTACATGACCATCATGTCTCTAGTCGTCTGTGTCCAAAACAGAGTATAATCTATTCTTTACTCTGTCTTAAAATACTTTCTGGCTATTTGAATACCAATACAGGAAAACTAGTAATTTACAAAAACTTGCATAATTCATTTGCATTGACAGAAAAATGTAAATGTTTTGGTTTTTTACCAAGAGCTGTGGTAAGCATGAGTAGAAAAACAAAATGTAACAATGTTTTGGATTCATTAGCATACAGAAAAGTCTAATTGACAGTGATCCCAATATGTGAAAAAGAAAAACACATATGAACGTGTCTACGTCAGCAGCAGTATTTGGCCTGAATGGCCCAGACAGATGGTCAGAGTGGGTCTTAGCACTGGGACTGGCTGTCAGGCGTGAGGCCCCTGAGGCTGAGGGTATGAAAAAGGGAGGCAGTCAAGACTGTTGGAGATTGAGACTCGTGAGTCCTGAGGAAAGGCCCGCAGCCTATCTCGTGGCAGCTCTCAGAGCACAGGAGGTTGGTGTTGACAAAAAACTATACTGTGTTTGACAGCAGATTAATTTGTTTGCTTAGAATTGACAGATATGCAATATATTGTCTGCACATACAGTATACTTGTACTGCGTCACATGGTGGGGAGACAAGGTCATCTTAGGTAACTTGTTTTACCTGGCATGACCTTGTCTTCCCTCCCCTCAGGATCAAACACATAATATGAACATACTCTAGAACAAAGCAAACATTAAGCTAAGCATGTACATTAAACTCTACTCTCCTTTCATGCCCTGTGTTAAATTCAATATGTTAAGAACTATATTTAGCCTATAGTTGCTTTCGCACAACAAAATCAGGTCAGGGCAATGAAGTTTTCTTCTCACATGCAGCTCACAGCAGGGAATAGCTTCAGACAAATTCTCACTACTGGAAATTCTCTATTTGGTTTTGTCTAGGCAGCTGCCTGGTGTTCGAGAAGCAGGACACATGACACTCACTCATCACTGTGAATTCACCAGAAAATCACCTGGGCTATTTTTCCATGGGTGCAACTGAACTTCACATGTGCTTTGCAGTATGCAACTAGTAGGTTAACGACCAGTTAATTTCTGGTCTGACTGTGTCTGACTTCTGACATGCACCTAACCTAACCTATTGGGTTATCTATAGAAAGGACCTGGACTAAAAACACCTTATAATTGTGTCTCAGAACACATACTTCAAACTTACACTTGCTATTTTGAACACATAAGAGCACTCATACCAACAAGTTAGGCTATAAGAAGTGGCCCAATAAGCTACCCATAATGGTCCAAGTTGTAAGTGCATATAGCTGCACACTTCTTAGTCATCAATTATTATTTATTGCTGGGTCTGCTGCTTTAGAGTGGTTTGCATCACATCTATCTGAACCATTCTTTTCCGTGGCTGCCTTTTAGTACCAGTCCTCTTTTACTTTGCTTACCTATGATGTGCCACAAGGTTCATTTTAGGGGCCCTTATTATTTTGGTTATTTCAGTTATTTCTGCTCTTTCTTCAGCACACTGCGAGCACCTTTAAGGACATCTGTTATCACTGCTATGCAGATGACATTCAGTTATATATCGATTTTAAGTCTCAAGAGCTTTTGCAACAGTGCGCCCCAGACTCTGGAAATCTCCCTGTAAGCTTGAAATCCATGGACTAAACAACTAAAAAGTCATATTTTTAGACTTTTTAACCTTTGTTTTTATCCTCTGGCATTTTGTTGTGAAGCATTTGTGTGATGTTTATCTTTAAAGGTGCTATAGAAATAAAATTTTACTTATTATAATGGATACACTGGAAAAAGGGAAGGTAAAACAAACAACTAGATCATCATGTTTTTGTGTAGAAGATAGATGTGTGGTGAGAGGGGTCCAGCAGTTGTAAATATTTGCAAAAATGCAGGAGCTAAGAGAACAGCTTTAATCACAGTTTTTAACTTTTACACTTGAATTTGTGTGTAATGTAATTAAGTACAGTGTATAGAGTGCTTTACATGAAAGTGTGCTACCATTAGTATGACCACCACTACTAAATATTATTATTTTTGTTGTTTTTGTTGTGGTTATTAGAAACTTTATTTATATAGTGCATTTCAAAAAAATGTTACAAGATGTTGTCAAAGGAGCTTGCAAAGAAAAGCGTCTGGACTTCTTTAAGTTGCTTGAAGACGTTTCACCTCTCATCCGAGAAGCTTCTTCAGTTCTAAGGTCAAATGGTGGAGAGTCCCAGATATAAACCTAGTGGGAGTATCCCCCCACAGAGGGACAAAAGGACCCCCTGATGATCCTCTAATCGCCTGAGCCAAGGTGTGAAACTGGGCGTGGGTCCCAATCAGCCAGAGTTTCGGGTGAGTCATTGTGAAACCTGGCCCCACCTTATCATGCGAATTCCTGAGTCAGATGGCCCTAAATGGGCGTTTTAAAGTCAGCAAAGAGGCACAGAAAAGAAGACCAGACACCAGCGAGGGAGGTAAGAAGGACAGACGCAACAACATTGTCATCCCCTATGTAGCCGGTGTATCAGAGAAACTCAGGAGAGTTTTCTCCAAGCATGACATCCCAGTGTATTTCAGACCCAGCAACACGCTCAGACAGAAACTGGTTCACCCGAAAGACAAAACGCCAAAACACAAACTTAACAATGTGGTGTATGCTGTACAGTGCAGCGAGGAATGCTCAGACCTCTACATTGGAGAGACCAAACAGCCACTTCACAAGCGCATGGCACAACACAGAAGAGCCACCTCCACAGGACAAGACTCAGCAGTCCATCTGCATCTTAAGGATAAAGGACACTCTTTCGAGGATGCCAATGTTCACATTTTGGACAGAGAGGACAGATGGTTTGAAAGAGGAGTGAAAGAAGCCATCTATGTCCACTGTGAGCGACCATCTTTGAACAGAGGCGGGGGTTTACGACACCAACTCTCTGCCATCTATAATCCAGTTTTGAGATCCCTTCCCAGACGCCTTAACGCCCACTCACATCCTGGGCCATCTGACCTCAGGAATTCGCATGATAAGGTGGGGCCAGGTTTCACAATGAACTCACCCGAAACTCTGGCTGATTGGGACCCACACCCAGTTTCACACCTTGGCTCAGGCGATTAGAGGATCATCAGGGGGTCCTTTTGTCCCTCTGTGGGGGGTACTCCCACTAGGTTTAATCTGGGACTCCCCACCATTTGACCTTAGAACTGAAGAAGCTTCTCGGATGAGAGGTGAAACGTCTTCAAGCAACTTAAAGAAGTCCAGACGCTTTTCTTTGCAAGCTCCTTTGACTACGATGACCTGGATGACTGAGAACCTTCACAGACATGTTACAAGATGTTTCACAAAAAATAATCATGGTAATACAATTAGTAAAACAAACATTTGAAAAAGGAAGAGCAGTAGCCCATGAACATTAAAATAGAGACTAATTATCACCAAGAATTCAAAAAAGAAAGAACATCACAAATTCTACACTTGGAAACAGTCAAATAGATTTTGCATCTACTACTGTAATAACTGGACACTTGTTTGTAATCACCACAAAACTAATTTCAACCTTTAAAAAAATAATAAATAATGAAATAAATCTGTTTTTTCAACTAAATTTCTTTATACTTTTCTTACCCTCCTAAATTTCAGACTTTTACTTCCTTTTCTTGCTCCTCCACTTTCTCAATCACTCCAAATTTACTCCACTATCAACCTTTACTCTCCTTCCTTTCCCCTCCAACTCTTCATGATGTCCCTCCTACCATTTTTGGCTCTCTCTACCTAATTACTCTTCATCTCCTCTCCAGCCTTGGAATTCCATCACACCTTCCTCTTACCCCAATCTGCTTATTCCCTGCATTTTTGCACACGTCCACCTTCTTTACTGCCTCTAAAAAAGTATAAACTATCTAAGTTTACTTTATCTTTCCTCTGCACCCTGAATCTCTGCTAAACTAAAATTCAATCATCTTTCCTTCTTACTTCTTCTCTGCATCTTTTACCTTCTGTCGTACCCTCTTCATAACCTCAAGTTGTTCTGTGTTCTCCATTTAAATTTTCTTTTGGCTAATTGCTCCAGTGTGGAAGCCAATAGATCATTTTGCCTCATGCTCACATTGCTGCATGACAGCTGCTGGTGAAACCCCACAGGTACACAGAGGATAGAGTGAGGAGAAAAGGCAGTGACAAAGAAAGATAGAGCAGGAAGGCAGAAGAGGTCAGGAAAAGAACAAAAAGTGCAAGAAGAAGCAAGACACATGTGGTTACAGAGACTACTTATGTAATTAAAGTTAAGTGAAGGTGGTGAGCAAAAGATTTGCAAATGATTTGTGATCAATTAAACTTTCTAGTGTAAATAGTAAAACCAAAATACCAAAAAGACTGTTTTCAACTGGTTTGCTATTTACTCACATACAGAATTTAGACAAACACACAAAATAACCAGTGGTATAAATTTTACGGAAAAGTGCTCTTCGTAATTATGCAAATAACGACTGTTTTCCTCACCTTAATAAACAGGTTTTAGTGAACATAGGAGTGTGGCTCTTGGAATAGAAATTCTGGTTGGTCACTGGATTGGTTGAACTCTGGTCCATATTAAATATCTCAGCAATCATGTTTGCATTTTTATTCAATATGCATAGCCTCACAGAGGCACTAGCATGTCTCAAGTACACGGAGTTGTTTTGGGGGCTTAAACATAAACAAACTTAAACAAAGAGAACATAAACCATATCAGCAGCAGATAAGGAAACTTAAATTCTTAACACTGTGGGGCTTTAAAACATGGCTTTACAATATAGGAGCTCCATGTCAAATGATCATGTTGGTCGATTTTGTCAAGATTTGTGGTGGAGACGAGACCCAAATCCAGAACACAAAGGCAGACAGAGTAAAACAAAGCAGAGAAAGGAAAGTCCAAAATAAATAGCAGACAATCTGACAGGGAAATGAAGAACCAGAGGGCTATATTTACTTGGAAGACTAAATGAAGACATCAACAGTAGGTGAAAATAGTTAGCACAAAGGAAAAGTAGAAGGAGACACCACAGACACCACAAATTATTCTACAAAGTAAAACAGGGAAATATCAAAAGACAGGCGACATTTGGACACTAAACATTCGGGGTGAAGGACACAAACACATAAATGAGATCGAAGGAACGCAACATGGAAACGCTGGGGAAGCAGAAAAATAAAATCAAAACAGCAACCGAAGTTCAATATGTCACAAAACAACACAAGAACAAAAATGAGTCTGAATTTTAAAATATCACAAAACCAAGGCAGGACTTTAATAATAATGGTCACAGGAATCCAAAAGTTAAACAACAGATGACCTCGGGACTGTGAAAGCATTGGTATAAGCAAAGAGAAAACAGGTTGGGTTTACCACAGTTGATCAATGTATTTTTTGATGAGTCAGATGTGGCAAAGCTGAAAGTGAAGTCTTTCACCACCAATTCTTAAACCAGCCCCTGGCATTATACAGCTCACAGATCTGTTTCAGTCCTTTGGTTGTACCTGACCAAAGGTGTGTAGACAATGGGAAATTAGCTTTCAAAGGTGAAAAGTATAAGAAGCTTTTGACCACGCTTTGCTCAACCAGGGATGGAGCAGCTTTGTGACATTAAGCCACTCTCTGATGGGGATCAAAGACTGTTTGGTGGAATGCACGCCTCTGTTGGTGAAACCTAACAAGACAGATTGGGAACACTGAGGGAAATCTGGAGCTTCATTTGAAAAATAAACTGATCCAGTTTGACTTTTTACACTTGGCTCTGGATGAGAGCTGTTATATCTGTAATGCACATCTTTGTTTGTGGACTAACTAAAACTTTTGAGATTACGGCGGAACTGGCAGCAATGCCCTCAGTGAAAAGGTCTATGACAGGGAGTGATTTCTTTGTGGAGGTGACTGCATGCTTGGATAGACTGTGGCTAGCTGGAAAAATGTGAATGCTGATAAAATAGTGAAAAAATGTTGACTGTTCCAGTGTTTCATTGCCTAATTGCAGTATTAGCCCTTACCATCAGTTCAGTTTGTTGGTGCAATCCTCCACAACAGTCCCAGTTTCTCGTGTGGCCCCTTGGGAAAATGAATTGCGCACCCCTGCCTTAAACAGATGGTATATTTGAGAAGAGGTGAGTGTGTGTTTTTGCTACCTTGTCCGCACACTGTTTTGTCCCAGTTTTGGGGATTTTAAACATACACACACACCGGGAGCAGCTCATTGTCAGCCTTGTGCCGTCACTGCAAGCAACCCCAGAGCTATTTAAGTCACGACAACAATTCCTATGATGGGGAACAGAGCATGAGGAAGCAGTGGAGAGTCAGCGAGAGGGAAGAGAGAGGGAAGAGAGAAAGTAGGGAAGTAGAATCGGACAGCACTGCACAGCAGGGAGAAGAAAAGATGGATGGCAAATATGATGAGAGAATGAGAGAGAAGGGGGATGTGGACAGATAAGGGGACTAGAAGGGGAGGTTGAGAAATACACTGTGGCAGACAGATGAGGGTGTTAGAGGGGCACAAGGTGAGGGGGTGATTTGGAAAGTTGAAAGTAAGTGAGATGGAGCTGTGAGAGGCGGAATGATGAAAGATGGAGATGGAGTGTGGTAAAAATTGGTCAGGAAGTGGGGAGATGGATGGAAAAGACCTCACCACCTTTTTGACGAAATTCATGTGGGCCTCTGAAAATGCTGCTAGAGCAGCAGTTACATAACCAAAAAGAAAGTCACTCTACAGTTGCCACAGTAACCACTGACACACACCATGGCAACCAAGGTTACACATGTACAGTTTGTCTTAAAAGTCGAGTCAGTCATTGTATGGGATAATGAGATTAAGTTTCTGTGCTGTATCAACAAACTGTGTCTCAGTTATTAGTGGGAGCATTCTGTACACATTCATACAGTATATGCATGCACATACTCTCGCACCCATTCTAACAGTGGTAATCCTCTCACACCCTGTAACTGAAGGAGGAAAATCATTACACAAATCCACAGCCTTAATCACCTCTGTGCCCCTTTATCATACAATCCCCAGAGCTCTCACCAAATGAAACATTACACTGTGCATTACATTCCTGTAATTTGCAGGTCGCACACCTGCTGTTCCTTCCATGTCTGTCTCAGTCAGTGTCTTTTTCACACTCCATTGTCTATTTCCCCCTCTTCTTCCAAATGCATAAAAAACCCAAAACAAAGAAAAACTTTCCTCCCCGTCTCACAAAATCTCACGCAGTTAATTGAGTCTAAAAATGGCTGACTTGGCCCAGGCTTCCTCTAGTGAAACCCAGTTTGTCGATCGTTCTGGACAGTCCATTAGGGATGGTGATTAGGAGAGGAATCTCGCTAATTAGGCGGTTTAACAAGGCAGAACGTCCACGGTGATGGGGAGGCTCTCAGGAGTCCCAGAAGTTTGGTGGAACAGACGAGAGGCTCACGCTCCTTTAAGCTCACGGTAATAATCAAGTCCAGTGACCTTACAGCGAGGACAGCATTTCCCAGCTAAGTCTGTACTGATGAGGGTGGCTGTGTCTTTTTAACTGAATACTTTATCAAAGCCTTATTAAAGCCAGTGGATAGTGCTGGGTTGCTATTAATGTGACACTGAGATTTAGATTTTTCACAGTTGGTTTACAGTGAGTATGGAGATAGATGCACTCTATCTCATTGCTTTTAGCATGCAGCTGGCTGTGTTGTAGGAAACAGCTTGTTTGGGATAATACAGGTTAACCAGGTTGTCTAGCAGCTGATACAAAACCTGCATCTCTTTTAAAATCTTGTCAATCTGCCTTTCAAAATCAGCCACTCGTGCACCTCTGAACTGCTTCCAGCACAGCGGCTCTCTTCTGTGATTTCAACACAGACATGCAAAGTCATCAAAATACTTCTGTTTTAAACTTGCATAACTTTTGTTTGGAGGATCGTTGCTTGTGATGAGCTGGGTCTCTGGTCACGACCGTGCAGCTAGGGATTTGTTGAGTATGGTTTTTTATCATTTACTGGATAAGTCACCAAAAATTCAAACCATCAATGCAGATTTCTATGGCAACATGCTCAGGCACCTGATGAAGAATGTTCCGCAGAAATGACCTGAACTATGGCATGGGACACAGTGTCACACCAACACAATTATCAGTCATCACACACTCTAGTCCCTGTGAATTTGTCCACTTCCTTTAAATAAAAATTAAGTGGAAGGATTTGTGTTTTGACGCACTGCAAAGGCCCAGCTGGAAGGGGACAGAAGAGGCTTTACTGGGAGTAATCCAAAATTAGGTCCCGTGCTAGAAACCATATTATCACAATAGTTCACTCATGATGCAATATTGTCGCAACTTTTAACATTTTGCAATATGCTGACTGTTGCAATAACATATATTGCAATCTATCTATGTCCTTAAATGGTAAATGGCCTGCATTTGTATAACGCTTTACTCAGTCCCTAAGGACCCCAAAGCGCTTTACACTACATTCAGTCATTCACCCATTCACACACACATTCACACACTCAAAGTCAAACTTTATCAGTATCTCTTTTATCCAATAACAAAAGGTTTTCCCACTTTTCTGTGACATTAGATCGTCACACTACTAGCGAAAATCCCCCATAAAACCGAATCAGTCTGCTATTCGGCTGCGATTCAGTGGGGTGGAGTCTGTAATCCCATGTAATTGGTTTCTGATAATACAGCAATTCTGTTTGATAAAAAGTTGAGAAATCAAACTTGCTGTCTATATAGACATTCACATTTACATACATTTACATGTAACTATTATTTTTGCCTTTGTTTTGTACAAGAATAGAACCAGCTGGCAGCCAGTTGAGCCGAGTCCCCTCAAGTTGTGCTCATTGACAAAGACTCACTGAGACTGATGGCAACATGTTGGTATGTCTACATTCATAAATCAGATGACAATCTCTCTAAGAGTGATTGCAGTCTGACTGTGACTGTTTGCAGAGGGGTGCAAGTGCTTTACCTTCATAAGTAGTTGCAGCACTCTGGGCAAACACTTAGCCAGCACAAGTTGCAATTCCTATTTTTACTTATGTGACTGAGCCATCAGTTTGCTTTGTGTGTGTGTGTGTGTGTGTGTGTGTGTGTGTGTGTGTGTGTGTGT
>NW_024582477.1:638187-670060 GCF_018398535.1 Haplochromis burtoni | reverse complement strand
TGTGTGTGTGTGTGTGTGTGTGTGTGTGTGTGTGTGTGTGTGTGTGTCCGCTGTTGGATGGATTTTATAAGTTCGCTCAACTAATGTTATCTCAGGATGGCGTTAATTTATTTGGTTTACCTGTATTGATACAATATCGCTACGCAAAATATCGAGATACTGTGCTGTAATGATGTTTCCCCACCTCCCCAAAACACTAGACATACCCAGGAAGTTTAGAAACTCCACCTTGGTCTGAATGGCCTTATTCCACCTTCAGATCAGAGAGAGGATATTTTAGAATATGACTAATGGATCCTGCGTTTAAGTGTGCACACCAAACCCTGTGTGGGTAAACACAATAATCTTTACTTTAGCTGTTTTCTGCTAGAATTAAGCTAAGAAAGTGACTAACAGACCTAGTTACAGATGCATCGCATGGTCACAAACAAGACTTTAAATGAAAGCTTTGTTTCTGGTGGATGTGTGAACAGGCAGCTGTCTCTTTAACATGATGGATTTTTTAGAGCTCCCGAGCGTGCAGCACAGCACCATTACTTTTTGTTTTGTTTGCCCTGAAATGTAAGAGTCTCAATATTAAGTGGGCTTTGGAGAAAATTGGAACAGTAGTGGCAATCCACTGCCAAATAAGTGAGGGCCCCTCTGCACCCTGCAGCACAACAGTCAATGATGATTGATTACTCCCTCACAGTCTCATAACTGCGCTCATTATTTCTTTCACAGCCGTTCTCTGACCGAGGACAATATCGGAGCTGGCTTTTTCACAAGTTTGCATCTATTAATAAGCATCTGTTAAGAGAAGTTAAAGTCTCGCTCTTGTTTCTGTTACTATATGACATATACAATCTTGGTTAATGCCAGCACACAGTCCAGGCTTTCCTCGCTTTAATAAACCTTCCTCAAATGTACTGTATGTGCGTCAGTGTGCGGTCTGTGGTCTTTTATACTCGGTAATTAGCTTCCTCTGTCTTCTTGCAGGTCACGGGGTTGCTGTTGAGACAAAGCCGTAGAGACACCAACAGTATAAACTCAGCTCACTGGAGGCAGCTTCCTTTATTGTGTAAGAAACTCCAGTAGGCTCTTTTAACATTCACCTTGCAGCGAGTAGTAATCACAATATGGATCCCTCAGCCACTTCTTAAGCACGTAATTAGGTGTGCTGTGTTAAGGAACGTTAATCAGCAGGGAGGAAACTTCTGTTTTACTTCCCTCACGTTCAAAGGCAGTTGAGCAGGAACTACACACGGGCAGTTCGGTGACACAAAGCAGCCAAATGCAGAAAATGTAGCATACTCTCCTGCTTCTTCTTGATCTCCGGTCTCCCTTTGTTTCCTTTTAAACACATGCTCTCTCTCCTTCTCTCTCCTTCTCTCTCGTTTTCATTCACATGCACGCTTAAACATTACGACTGGCGTTGTGTTCCAACTCAACACACAGCTGTTTCAAGTCTTGGCACCAGCGCTCGTGACAGTAATTACGTGCCTAGTGGAGGTGGAACTAGTCTGTGCTGAGAGCTAGGAAATAGCAATCTGGAAGAACAGTGCTGTACGGGAAGAAGGCGACACTCTGTGAGGCAACCAGACCTTCTGCTTAACTTGGAAGCAGGACACCCCAATATGGTCTCCTTACGAAAGGAGGGCCAGCATTAGATTGCAGAGCCAAGGCAGCAAGTATTGTGTTTTTGATGATGAGGCCACCTTACCATTAGCATTGATATATTAAGTGACTGCTGTTTAGATAAATGTAGTTAAGATAAGTAAAATAATAAAAATTAATCTTATGCCAAATGAAAAATAAGTTTTGGATGTTGAATGATTAGAATTTCTCACATTGAGTTTTGGAGATTTGTCTTTTTAAATTATTACTAAATCTATACTCCACTCCCCACAATAATTAACTACCAGTGCTGGACAGGTGGTAAGATTAGTCACCTGGATGGTGTGAGGTTGTAGTGATGACAGAAGGTATCTCAGCATAAGCCACAGCCATATTCTGTTATTTTAATCACAGCACGGGCAAACAGACCAAAAATAACAGTGATGAGCACTGTACTAAAAAGAGACGTCATCATATCGAGGGATATCTTTCCATTATCTGGATACATTTAGTCTAACTGGTGATCAACTTGCTAACGTAACCCAGGGTTTCCCCAGCATGTTCATCTGAAAGGAGTGGCAACATCTGGCCAATCACAAACACGGAGAAGTGTACTGGCAGCACATGGGCTGATTTTTACAAATAAAAATAAAACCGTTGTAAAAATATAAACATGTTAAAAAAAACAGTGCAGACTGAAAGCAACACATGCAGACAAAGCTGCGAGTGTGTGTGAGTGTGAGAGAGAAAGCACTGTATAGTAGTTCAGTATTAAAAGTGTATGAATGTGTGAGCGCTGTGAATGATTTGGTCAGCAACACTGCAGAAGAGCTACTAATAAAGTTTAGCCTATCTGAAGCCAGAAAAGAAAGCCAAGAAAAATGCTGACTGTGTAAGTTAACAGACTTGTTAGTATCATTTATTATTGTTAGGATCATTTATTAATGCTCATAAAAACTAAAACTTTGGAAGATTGTAGCCAACAAGAAAAAAAAAACATGGAATAAAGTTGTGTCTAAGAATGTGTTTTAATTACTGATGCTCATCTAAGAAACACAAAGACTTTAGATGCTATTAAAAAATCTAGACCATCCTGCTGTCCGTGCACAGAGTTTCAAGCGATCTTCCAGGAATGGTATACTCTGACGCTATTTACAAAGAACTGGTAAATGGACTGGTTCTTATATAGCACCTTTCTACTCTATCTGAGCACTCAAAGGGCTTTATACACCATGCCTCCTTCACCCATTAACACAAGCAGCTTTTATAATGCTGAAGTGGATTGTATCTTACATTCACACTCTGATGGAAACATCAGAGAGAAACTTGGGGTTAGTATCTTGCTGAAGGATATTTGGCATGCGGGCTGGAGCAGTCAGTTGTCAAACCGCCAACCTACTAATCAGTACATGACCTGACCTGTACCATACCTCCCAAGCTACAGGATCACTAGACAGTGACTTCATACCTGTTGATCTCTAACCTAGAGCATAACCTGTTGCAGAGAAGGTAATAATGTGAGTTACCATAGTAAGAAGTGAACCAATTTCAACCAAATGTAATAAAATGCTTTAAATACTTTCAGTAAACACATTATGCTCATTTCTACCTGCACATTTTTATTCCTGGAACACACAAGAGTAGCTTTGCATGATTCATGGTTCATAATAATCCTTATTTATCTTATACTCTGTCTTTGTTTTCCCTGCCTTTACCATTTAAGCCAAACTTTTTCTGACTGGCTGCCTCTTGCAAACAGAAGAGTTCAACGGCAGGTGGGTGGGGCTTCTTCACAGCCAAAGCTTTGCCCCTGTGATAGTATTTTATGTCACTCCTCTCAGTGACATCATACAGGCTAAGATAGGAAAACATTGTCTGGAATGAAGCATTTAGAGTAATCTGAATTTAACATTTCATATCCCCGTTTGAACAGCTCATCTGAACAGGCATTACCTGTTTTCTCAAAGCTGTTAATAGAATTAATTCTGAGTGTTTTCAGTTCTCTATAGACTCTGGTTGTGAAAGGCCAAATTCAGTTAATTCAGATAACAGTTGGTTGGAATATAGAAGTTAATGTTACTGTCCAGGAAAAAAGTTAAATTGATTTAAATGACCACCACTAAATGTAAAAATATTTCTCCAAGAACAAATCAGATCAACTTAAAGAGTTTTCCACTATTGCTTTCAGCCATTTATCACCGTTTAAAGGTCTGACCTGCTCTTGGATTTGGTTGATGTGATAGGAGATCGCATAGCAGCGAAACTACCTCTTCCCTTATATTTGCTCTTGGCCAGGCCATCATAGCTAATTTGTCCCGTCAGGCTCTGCTACCTCCAGTCTGCCCCGTCTTGCAGTTGAAATCCAACATTAATTTCCTTTACTTCACCAACTCAAGGACAGCAGTTCATTCTCGGGAGCTTGACAAACTGCTTGTGCTACAGGTACAGTACAACCCCAATTCCCCTTTGTTAGGACAGCCCTCCTACCAAGGCAGCTTAATAGTTATTGTCATCGTGTGCCTTTACTGGTCGTCAACCAGCAGATATTTGGACAGAAATAATGATAAATGTTTCTGGTTATTATTGCTATTCTCCAAGTGAACAAGCTACAGGAAAGGTAGAACATCCCAGGGAGCACACATACCAATGAGCTAATATATTAAACTGGAGCTTGAATCAGCCCTAAATGTAGGAAGCACTGTGATGTAATAAAATGTGGCAAGTACTGGCACAGAGAGAACAGACAGAAGTGAGTTTTTGACAGGTTGTCATGACAATTTCTAGTAAATTTAAATTTGAATCACCAATCACACAAAAAGCTACTGTTCGTGTGTGTGTTTTTAAAGAAAATGGTCAATATACATCATTGCCTTTGTTCATTCCTGTTTACTTTACGATATAACGATTTGTATTAAAGAGCAAAGACGGGAAAATTCAGCCACAAAGTCCATAATAATCCACGCCTAAGGACATGAGCAGTTGCCCAAAACAAACAGCAACAGAGCTGAAACAAAGCTGAATGGAAAATGAGAGCAGAGCAGTGCATTGATTCTATTTGAGCAGCTGATGATTCCTGGAAAAAAATAAAATAAAAAAGAATTCTCAAAGAGAAACACGAGATAGTTATGAAATACGGTGCTTGGTGTTTAGGAATCCTCGTGGTTATTATTGAGAGAGAGTTCAGAGTAAAGTTGAAGAAACGTCTGTGTGGGCTTCGCCTGGGGAAGGACTTGCTGTAATGTCGCCGTCGACCAATTAAGTTTGATAAATGTGACCGCTGCTTTCAGACCGGCGGGAGGAACGACTGCAGTCGGCGTCTGCAGGACTTAGCCAGATAATAAAGGTTAACTTCACTGTAAAGATAAAAGAGTGGAAAGCCACAGAAAGTTGGGCTGTGTGTTTTTTTTTCTTTCAAAAACACAAATATTAACACTGGTTGCAAGTTGTGTGCATGCTGCCCAAATGCTTGGCGAGAAGCTGTACTGTAAGCTGGGAGTGGACCTTTGTCGCTGTCTGTGGTGCTGAAAGCCTCAGCGCTGTCTGCTTTTGATACTGGAAACAATTTTGGATTACCTTGAACTTTAGTGAAGTCTCTCTTTGGACAAGGAAAAAAGAAATAGCAAGAAATGTGAAATACCTGGTGATCTAATGTCGCTATCTGTATCGAGGACAGCAAGCATGCAATCATACTGAAAGGCGCTGACAACTCCCTATTCTCTCTATTACAGGTGTTGGGCGTTTTGGATCAGCCTGCAAGCTTATTCTCTGGAGAATCCCAGCCGGCCAAAAATAAAGAAGAGGGGGGAAAGGAACTTAAATCGCAAACTATTACACATCCTTAAATGAGTCAATGATTTAAAATATATGGAGATTAAAAAGCAAACTTACGAGTGCCATCAAACCGAGTGGCTATAGTGTCCAGAAACGTGTTCTGCGGCGCTAGTAATCCCTTCATCACAGGCATTTTCCCTGCTTAATGTCGAATTCCCCATCAAAGTTACTGAAGAGATGGTGCAAGTCGTCCAAACGCTTGAGGTGCTCCCATCGAAGGTGCTGATGGCTATATGACCGAGCAGCTATCCAGTCAACTCAGCACAACGCAAAAGCCCCTAGTTGGTGGGGAGCGCACGTGATGCGCTCACCCGTGCGTCTGTTGCGTGTGTTAAGGACAGGAGAAGAGGGAGACCACAGGTGCTGCTCAGGTAACAGCGAGGGACAGGGTGACACTCCCTGTCAGCGATTCCATTATTATGTCGGTTGGAGCCAACGATCATCTATCCACAGCGTGCAGCGGTGAGAGACGAGCATTCTTAACAGCTGTGATTAAAGCCGCAAATCTGACAGTTTCTCGGCGTGGAGACACGGTCACATCACAACAGAGAAACACAGCTGACTCCTGAACTTTTATTGAAATTTTGATTTACAGCTTTTTAATTAGTATAGCGCGTCACTCAAGTGAGTCGTGAATTTCTCTTATGCCGTTGCTCAGTGTGCTCTGCTTAAGGACGCCGCGGTGTTAAAATAAAGCCAATAAACTACATCAGTTGTGCAGACTGCAAATAAGTCACTTAAGTAGGTGCACGACTCATTCACGTCGTTGTGTTGGAAGCGTGTCCGCACTGTTTTTAGCGACATCTGGTGGTAGGATCAAAGTACGGCCTGCATGGAAGGCACGGAAAGATGGGCTGAAGTCTGCCATGAGCTGCACAACAGCGCTGCGCAGCTCGGATCCGCTGTGCTACATCGCCATCCTGTGGATGCTAAGATACAGATCTCCATAAAGCCAGTAAATGTGCAGCACATAAATGCTCCTTAACTAGTTACAGTTTCTTATATAGATATGTCTATATAACATTACTCACACTGCACTTTATGTACATATGAAAAAAATAATCAGTGCATTTACTGTATATAGTAACCATTTGTAAATAGTAGAAAATACCGGTATAGTTTTGAGGCTTTTATTATTTGTCCACAATTTTTTCTTAGGTACTTATTTTTCTATTTTTTTCTCATATATTTCTCATTCCCTTCGTCTTGTTGACCCTTGTGCTGCTGTAATGTGTGAATTTCCCCAATGTCAATGAAGTCTATGTCTTTGTCTAAAAAAATCACTTAAACCGTTTAGTGAGACGTACAATGAAAATGACATTGAAGAAGCTGTAACGGCAAGACTCAGTTTTATCAATGTCATAACAGTACGGTCGAATATTTCAAAAGCAACATCCCATGAAAATGTTTGTCTTTTTTTTTGTTTTTGAGGGAACTGGACAAGCATCCTTTTTGTGGCTACAGTGGACCACTCCTTAGTGCATCACTCATTTATCAGCTAAAAGCTTCATTGAGATAAAAATTTCTTTTCTAAGAGAGACTATAACCAAGAGGGCAGCAGAAATTACAAAATATCCTTCTGTTGCAAGATGTTTGGGGTTTTCATTTATATGTTTATATGATTGCTTAACATGGCCGTGGTCAGGAGGTATAGTGAGTCAACAGGAAGTCAGACATTTGCTTCCTAGGCATGGAAAAAAGCACTAGTATGAATCTATCTGTGTGTGATTGGGGGGAATAAGGCTTGTAGTAACACCTGCTATTAAGTACGAGTCCATTTAACATTTATTTTAATAGGATTCAAACATGGACTATACTCTTTAGTCTTTCTTAGCCACTCTTTAGTAAATTTCCTCCTGTGCTTATGTTGTAGAGAGGCCCACTTCTGATTCTGCTTCAAATTCTTTGATATGATACACAATTTATAGTTGAATCAATAGCTGCACACTGCCCAGCTCCTGAGGCAACAAGAAAGCCTCAAACTAAACATTTCCACCGTCGTGTTTCCCAGCTGATATGAGGCTCTTCTCTGGAAAAGCTGTTTTTGGTCTGCAGCAAATATGTCTGTTGTTATTGTGGCCAAACAGTGATATCTCTTATTCACTGATCCAGGATGTGTTATTCCAAAAAAAAAAAAAAAAAAAAACGTTGGTATGTTCAGTAGTAACGTGTACCTTTGCTCTAATGTTCTTTATAGATAGCAAATGCTTTTTCCTGATACGACTCCCATGCAGCTCAGATTTGGTTTTGACAACAACATTAGCGACAGATCCTGGAGATTTCTTTGTGCATTAAACAGTTTTGTTCTTAGGCTGAATTTTCTGGAGCGGTAGGTCACAGAGAAACTGACAGTCATTAGAAATCACTGCCGCTTGTAGATGATTTTCTTGCAGTGGAATGATTTGATGTTCTTTTTTCCACAGACTACCAGACTCATAAACATCCTCAACCTTTTTCTAAAGACCTGAGAGAGCTTCTTAGACCCTGATGACACGGCACACTTCAGAAGTAAGACAGCTCCAGAACTGGCAGAAGACTAAATTAGACAGTTTCCACTTTCCCTACAAGTTTCTATTTATTGGTACTTAATCTGCAAGCCTAATTCCTAATTTTATGGTTCTAAAGTAGTAAAATTTGTACTTTTGGCACATCATTAATAACTTTTCTAATTAAAATCTGCCTTTTTTCTTAAATCCATGTACTGTTATATACTGTTTAAAAGATGATAACGCGAAGTCATTCTGTGCTGCTGCGCTTGGTCTTTTCTGTTGGCTGTGGGCACTTGTGGTTTCTGGGTTCATGCGGGTTCTCATCACCACTCTGTGCTCTGATGTTTTGACTCTAGTGATCAGGGGAACTTGATGGAAATGGGGTTGTCCTTACAAACCACCACACTGCTTGTTGTTGCGCCCCTCCCTCGTCCTGCGGAAACCCTGATAAGGATAAGTGGAAGAGGATGGATGGATGATGGATGGGAGTAGGACACCTGTAAATACTTTCCTGAAGCTCAAGAAAAAAATAAAATAAATAAATAAAAGATCTTCAAATGCTTCACTTGTTTGGATATTGTTCAAATAGTAATTTTTCTCATGATGTGCTTCTTTTCCACATGATAATATCTTCTAAAATGCAAACCTTTCCTCAACAGGAAACATTCAGTATAAAAAGCAATTTATTTCAGCATAAGCTCAAGGTGCTCCTAAGGAGCAGAGTTACTGAGATATTGGCTAACAGTAAGAGACGTTTAAGAAACTGCCTCGTGTAATAAAATGCCAATTTGCAAATCCTTATTTTCTCCAGTACATAAATCAAGAAATAGGACTACATCCAAGTTTTCAATTTCAAGGTTCATGCTGCAAGTACAAGATACCTCTAGGAAATATCTTGAAACCTATCTTGTAAGTTCATGAACCCACAAATACACACATGTTCAACAAAAGCCATAACTAAACTCCATTCTAGGTCAGTCCCATTACCTACAGTGCTACAGCATGGGCCTAAACAGCAAAAGTCAAAAACAGTGCCTCCTACTCAGCTCTTTCCCAAAAGTGAAGCAGCTGTTTTAGTGTTTATGTCATGTGGAAAACATGTAGTCATCAGGCGCTCCCAGGCCCATCGAAATGTGAATCATATGTCTCCTCTGTGCCTTCAAACAAGCTCACGAACTGTACGCGCATTCAAACAAATGCATTCAGGATCCACATAAAGAAATGTGTGAGTCATGTCCCCGAGGTGAGCCAGAGCCAAGTAGTTAAGCACACAGAGCTTCTTCCATAAATGTGTCAGCTAATAAAATTAAAACAGACAGCCAACACACTGCGATGCTCCACCTGAGTAATTAAATGCTTAATGCATCGTTTAATCCTAATCACTGCACCAAATACACATCTTGCGTGCATGTGTGTGTGCGCCTCACAGTTAAGTTCATAGCAAAGTGACAGTCAAGCCAAAGTGAGTCGCTGTGGATTCCAGCGTTACCTCACCAGAAATGTTATTAAACCTCCAAAGATTAGAGCCAATTAAGCTTCCGCGTAATTATCAATCAATCACTGTAGCTGTGACAACACTTAAGGCACTAGAGAAAAATTATTTGGGATATTAAAGAAAAACAGTTTATTTGCAGAGCTATCACCATGCTTTTTTATAACATTTACCTTACCCCAAAGGGAGAAAAAAAAATGTATTTCCCTCCACACCACCTCCCATCTGTCCAAATTGTTTTTAATGCTTGCAAACACGGCAACTTTACACCTAACTTTATTATTAATCTACTGCATGAGGTGACATAAATAAACCTCTCTTACAGCAGATATTTTCTCAGCTCAGGTGTAACGTTTTAAATGGCTCTCATTTGGACGTGTCAGTGCCGGAGTGCTGCACACTGGGTCATTGTTATTGATTACTGAGACTGAGGCTTTGTTTACATTATTCATTACACCTGAAATGGCATTTCAGAATGTCTGTGGACATCCTGACACGTGGAGGTAGGGGGGCAATGTGTATTTGTGTCGCAGAAAACATTAGACAACCCTTGTCAAAATTTGGTGCAATGGATAGATTTCTTCCAACCACCTTTCCCTAAGTCAGATAGCACCGCTAGGGGGCGCCAAGGTTACGTTTTATTAATCGATCAGCTGGATGGTGATGTTGGTTTAAAAATGCACACGAACCCATTAATATGCACCAATTACAAGTGAATTTAAGATGTTTGAATAGTGCACAATAATAATAACTGTAATGAAGATCATTTTATGCCTATATGCATTTGTACTGCCTTACAGTAATCTCAGCTCCAGCTCTGAGTCTCTCTGTGTTATTTTGGTATAAACAGTTGGACCCTAATCAGATCTGACCTTGTGTTTGTATAATGTACAGTCATGCATTTATACTGAAGATTCCCTTGCGGCATTAAAGCAACACAATGCTAGCATTTCAACTTCACGTTTTTTGCTATGCGCGGTGCAGGCACACCTAATGAAAGAAACACACACAACTTTGCAGCAGGCTATTTTACATGAAATATGTACAAAGCCACGTTTCCACAGAGCAATACTGGTGTCCTCACTCACAATCAACACTGCACGGGATCTAATGATACAGGCAATTACAGAAATGTCACATGACACATCACACCTGCCCTCTTCTAACCAGTACTTACACTTCCTATCTTTTGTCCTTTCTTTCTTGTCCTTTGTTTCCATTATTCCCACAAAACAAAACCCATCAATTTTTCAATCAAGCAAGTAAGTAGGGCAGCATCTCGCATCTGATCCTGAGCTCACAATCTAATCTGAAACCTGGAGGCTCCTAAATTCAAACCTTTTTTTCAGAGACTTTCTGATTTGTATACATTTAACAAAGCCACCTTAACACAAGGCTATGGTTTTTCAGGCAGTGTTTGATACCCATGCTGGTACATTAACAGACTGAGGAGCCTGTGCACGCCCCAGATCAGGAGAGACCTGAGGAGAGACAGTCGCCTTAAAGCCAAGCTATGATACAATGTTAGAGATAAGATTATAGTATGGCCATCTAATATGTTTGCAGAGAGATTTTTTCTGGTAAAGATGTTTCATATTAGAGCAAATGATAACGACAGTGGCTGAATAAGAATGAAGTAATATTACCAGGAACTCACAGCCCAAACCCATTGCAAGAAAAAGCCCTGCATTCAAAACAGGAATTTTAGACACAAAAAGATTTGGTTGTGCAGAGAATTGTCCCTGACATACATGTAATTCTACATTATATCATCAAACTTTTAATGTGAACAAAAATTCAATAAAGATTGTCAGTCAATCAAAGTGTAGCTAGTTGTTTACTCCAAGGACATGTAAGATAGCAACACACAAACATCTGTTGATACTTAAGGGGCCCAAACTAGACACGGGTCATTTGTAACAGAGTCAAAAACAAACAGCTCAAAAATAGAACTTTTAGCAATATGCTGAATTTTATCATCTGATCATATATTTTTTTCTCCCTCCATTCAGTTTATTAACTGCTTATCCAATTTAGGGTCATGCAGCCCATCCCAGCTGTCATTTTTTTAAGTGCTATCTTAATTTATGACTGATAATTACGGCTGCCAAAATACATAACGGCTCATAAGTTTGGAGAATAACATGAGAGCTTATGCTCAGATTCATCAAATAAATTGTAACATTGATAGTAAATAAGCAAAGATATAAGCAAAGTTTTTTTTTCAAAGTAAAACAATCGTTTTGTCTTTTCATCAAATTTTGCAGCATCAGAGCCTGAATGACCTTTGACACTAGATGTAAGCTTATGGAGGTAATATGGTCATGCTTTTCACTCACACTTCTTACAGGCCATTTCCACAATAGTTCAGTGACACTGAGATCCATTAACTATGTTTGATATTCCTTTTTTGTCCACTGCACTGGACAAAGACAGCCAGCTGCTTCTGCTGTTGTATATTTTGTAATAGTTTGGAGCTGTGTATAGGACCATTATCCTGCTGTAAGCAAACAAGTGTCCTAGGAGTATATCATAGAATTAAATAACGTAGCTATAGCCTTCTTTTTTATCAAGATCACTTTTATCTTGTACAAATCTCCTACTTTAATCCCACCATATTTATATTAGGCTTTTGACATCAGGCAGCCCCACCCCTCCTCCTCAGCACCTTTTTCTTTTTTTGTTCCACATCTTAAAACCTTAGACAAAGATAGGAATTGAAGGAATTGTCTGTCAGCAAGATGTGCCTGGGGAACCCACACCAACAGGGGGCCCCCAAGAGCACTTGAAACGTCACAAAAGACAGTTTGATTAAATGTATTTCTTGTGCATGTGACATATCAGTAGTACAAGTTCATGCTACTGCTACAATCATTTTTACTGTCAGAGCCAGGATCATGCTCATGCACAGTGTAAGTATTTGTAAGAAGATTGGTGTCCAAGTAAGTTTTAAAAAATTATTTATCCCCCTGGGGCTAAAAAGAAAAGAAAAGAATCAGAGGGAAAAAAGGAAGATAAACGTATGTTTCTGAGAATAATCACATATAAGCAGTTAATCATTAAGACTGGCTAACAGTGACATTAGCTAAACAAGAGCTTTTGGTTCAGTCAAGTTGTAGTGAGCTTAGGTGATGCTGCATGGAAACCACAGGCATTAAAGTTAATAATCTAGTGCTAGCTCTCTATTTAGTTAGTTTCTGTTTAATTTATTTAATATTGTCTGTTTTTACATTTGTCATGTGGCATTCGTCATGTAAAAATGAAAAATTAAATTTAGGTCATTATAAACTCTTGTTGTGCCCTTTTGCACATTTAAAAAAAACAATTGACTTGTTTTAAAAGGGCACTGTCTGCTCGTTTATTTTATTTCTTTCCAGCACACTAGAAAAACATGATAATGGTTTATTAGATGCATACTGATCAAGCATGGACAACATATAGTTAATAATGGTGGCACTGAAGTAGGCTGTTGGTGATGAGTTTAGCTGGGGGCGGGGCCCCGAATCAAATTCTGCCCAGAAATATAGAGAACCAAGAGTGACATCTTTTAATAATTCATTAAATGTGTCAGGAACTAATTAAAATTGGAAATAAATAATGAATTAATTATGTTATTAATTCAGTGAACTTTGAATTAATTAATTAATGAATTAATTAATTGAATGCGGCATGAACTAATTAAAAATGGAAATGAATAAATAATTAAATATGTCATTAATTAATCAAATTTGGAAAAATAAATAAATAAACCTGTCATTAATGGATTAAAATAGAAAATAATTAATTTATTAAATCTTTCACTAATTAATTGATGTTGGAAATAAATAAATAATTAATTAATTAATTTTCAAATATGCTGTCGAATTTTCCACATAGGGCCTATTTGCAAAAAGTTCTCTGATGTTTTCAGAGATGTGATGTTTCGTGAAAAGAGCAGTACACCCCGCTGCATGAAGTCTGTAGCCTTTTGGCCCCTTAACTCTTTAGAGCAAGCACATGAAGAAAGCTTTTTGGGTGGGATTGTATTCTGGACATGCAACTCCCCCAATTTATTGTTTCTTTGATAAGCACAAGAGATTTCATCTATGCTAAGATAATGAAGACTTTTCTCTAAATGATTAAGGACCTATTTACATTTATGTAGATGTAATCACGTAATGTTTATGTTATGTAATCATGTGATAAACCTGGATGAAGTAAAACAACAGGACGCTGCAATACACAGGTACGATGGCTGCTTAGAGAGCAACAGGACTGCTTTTCTTTCTATGTGACCCAGAACATCTGAGCTAAAATTGAGGTCACTGTATGCGCAAGTAATCCCTATGAGCCAGAAGCTCAGCCTTCAGGCTGCTCTAAATGCCTTGCTTCAGTCAGTATTTGTAATCCTAGGTCTGCATGACGTCACTGAGAGTGAATATTTTGGAAATGTCAGTCACACAGCTCTGGCCGTGAGTATTGGAGCCCCACCTATCAAACCTCCCGTTTAAAAGGGGCAGCCAATTAGAAGAAAGCTGGCTCAAAATAAGCATGACCTTAAAGGGAGAGGAGCTAAAATTGCTTCTTTCAGACAGCACCAAGTGGCAGTACAAGACTAACGAGTATTATTTTGAACTGTGAATCACACAAAGCTTGTCTAGTGGAGTACCGGAATAAAAATGTGAAGCGTAATAGGTCCGCTTTAAGATCAGGGAGCAGGCGAAACAAAACTGTGCAATACTTTGTGCCGGTAATCCATTTCCCCTTTAACACCCTGACGTGTTGCCTCCACCCATGTAACGGCAGCCACCTCACTAACCACATCATGAGGATATAATAACCACATCACATCTATGGCGAATGAGGTGGCGTGAAAATCTAACCTAATTTGGCTGAGATACGCGACTGTGTAAGCAGCAGGGTGTCCCCTGAGATGAGGCTCCGATTGAGGGAGCTGTGCGGTGCACTGCTAGCACGCTCTGTGAGCGTGTAATGGTCTTAATGATCATTTAGCACGGCAGCCTCATTGATGACGTATCAGGCCAGTGATGAAATAGTAGAGCAGAGAATAACAGAGGGGAAGAAATTTCAACATATAAAAACTTAAAGGCACGTGCACACACAAACTAGTAGATGACACACTGCTGCGAACCTTACTTAGCAAAATACCCAGAGGTGCAAGGGGAATGCTGCAAACACACACATATATACGCACGCACACGTTTCCGCCCAGCTGAGTGACATCTCTCTCTGTGAATTAGTCACGATGAATGATGTGTAACCAGCCATGACTCGTTCTGGCTGGGGAGATAGCTAATTCACTTTGTTTAATTAGTCAAAAAGTAGTAGAGCACACTCCCGCTCCCCAAACATACACTTCCACTGCACACCATCCACCCTATAATGAACCGGTGGAAAACAGACTGTCTGCCAGCATGAGTGATCTCTGACTCTTCATCTCTTTCTGTCTCCCTCTCGTGCACGCACGGAGCGCACACTTCGCCCGCTGCTTTGTGATACCCTCACAGAGATTTCAAGCACTGTCTGAGGATCTCAGCTTCCGAGATGGTGCACCTCCTCTGCAGTGGACCGCATGGGGGAGGTATGCTTACGCTCGGCTGCAGCTTAAGGTTGCTGCAAACAGGGCAGAAGACAAGTTGGTTCCAATGATAACTCATGCAGCCATATCAACACTTCGAGGTACACTGAAGAAGTGAAGCCCCTCGAAGCACTTTAAAGCGAAATTTAGTCATTAAAAACAGCGAAACAGCCATTCTGAGTGTACAGCAATATACCAACTACTGTATACTTTAGCTTAATATAACCTTTACACATATAATATGAGCAGTAGAAACACCCTACACTACTGTAAATTTAGTATAGAGCTCATTCCTGCTCTTCCTGTAGTAGAAAAAAGTGATCTTCTGCATATTAAAAATGAGCCTTAGATAATCTTGTGACAACATCAGCGTTCAAAAGTTAATATCAGTGAGCCAGTTCCACCTTGCCCTGCTCCACTTTGTTACCATGGAGAGCTCCAATACCCTAAAGACAATAATAAGTGCGTGCACAGCATGCGGCAGAACATAATAAATAGATTTATGCGCAATTGTCACATTTAATACATTTACGGAGCGCGCTAGTGAATTCATTATTACACCATATGTTAATGCAGCTGGGTCCGTGGATTTTAGAGACTGTGTAGGGAGGTCTCCCCCTCCCCACCTCTCTCTCTCTCTCTCTCTCTCTCTCTCACCCTCTCTCTCTCGCTATCTCTCTCTCCTCGTGCGCACAGCGCTTTGAAGTGTAACCAACAACTGCTCTCCCTGAGTCAGTGGTCTAATATATGACAGGAAATATACTCCAGGAGCTCCTCGGCGCACATTGTTCTTTGTGGAGCTTGATCCACAGAAGCAGCGTGCCCCGGTGCTCTGGCTGGGAGGTCGCTCACAACTTGTGCTGAGGCTAGTTTAATCGGAAAGCAAAGCGCTGTCGGGGAACAAGGGAGGATCGATCGAGATAGTTACTCCTGACACAAGGGGAAAACGAGAAAATTCAGATGGTAAACGGTTATTGTGAGTAATAGGACGCACAGGAGCGTGTCGCGGGACATACAGCCGGGAGAAGCGGATCTGTTCTCCAACTAGAGATCTATGGAAGCGGGGAGAACCATATGGATACAGACGCCGTCTGCGGGAATGGGCTGCTGATGTACGATAGCGGGTCGGGCATGCACGTTGTGCAGACTGAAACAGGTTGGTTTCGCCTCAGTCAAACTTCAGCAGAATCAGATGTCGGACTGTTTGTTTAGCTGCTAACATTGAAGCGAATCAGCGGCGCTTACAAGCGGCGCACCGGGAGGCGACGGCAGTTTATTGTGGGGAAACTGCGCTGTAGCATTCACTGCATCTTTTTTGTTATAAGGGATTTCAGTGGTTAGCCTCAAAGAGGCATCTGGGTGAAGGTCATCCCCGATGCTGAGACGGATATTTAAACCTTTGCGTGCACGTGTGTGTGTTTAAAAATATATTTTATTATGGCTACTTTATGTGGCAGTTTCCAGCTCACATTCTCTTGACGTTCACTATGTATGCAAATGTTAGAGCAGTTTGCAGTTATTTAATTGGTGTCTATGAGTACATATAAAAAAAAAAAGTTTGTCAATAAAAGTTTAAGGAGAACTGGTATAAGTGACTTTTATTAGCTTACCTTGTGTAGTATTTGATGTTTAAGCGTCTTTATCTCTGTATTAGTGTAAGACCACAGATGGATCCCTTGTGTAATGGAATCAAGAAAGCTGAGGGCTGTGATCTTGCTGTAGACCCTCGCCCTCCTCCTGCTAAGCTGGCTCGAGTGGAGCAACATGAGGGGGGACCCTCAACCCAGGAGAGGAGCAGACAAGGTAGTCCTGTGGCCAAAAACCCCTGCATGGCACAGAAACCCACCACAGCGAGGTCACAGGGAAAGAGCTGGCACAGCAGAGGTACATGGGGGGAAAAGATGAAACCTAGGGTTTGAACCCATATATGTATTTTTTTAGTTTTACACGGATCTTCTGTGATTATGGCTCAGCTGTGTTATCAAATTAATTGAGCTTATCTCATAACTGTAAATGTGTTTGTTTGTTTTTAATTTCAGCTAGTTCTGATGCAAATGCATGTATAAAAAATACTTTGTATAAGTTGATGAATTACTTCTAATTACCCAAATGGTTTGGTATATGGCATCATGCATGTCTGTCACCGCAGGGAGCCTGCTGCCGGTGTTCTGTGTGGTGGAGCACACGGAAAGCCCTTTGGAAGGAGAGAGGAGAGAAGAGCATGCTGAGTTTGTGTTGGTTAAGAGAGATCTGCTGTTTAACCAGCTGATAGAGATGGCCCTGCTGACACTGGGATATTCACACAGCTCTGCAGCACAGGCAAAAGGTAAAAACACTTGCAGTGCAAAGAAAGCGCAGCTTAAACTCTAAATCTTTCTTATTTTCACCTATGTATGTGCGTGTGTTCAGGTCTGATCCAGGTGGGTAGGTGGAACCCGGTGCCTCTGTCCTACGTAACCGACGCTCCAGATGCAACAGTGGCAGACATGCTGCAGGATGTTCACCACGTTATCACACTTAAAATCCAGCTGCACAGGTAGAGAGCAGACAGCACTCATATCAGTATGTTTGCCTTCAGGGTCATATCTTTGTCCTGTTTGTGTGAGTTATACATTGCTGCACAAATGTACATTCAGATGAAGTTTAAAGTGGTTAAATCATAGATTTTAGTAATGACACTGAGTCAGCATATGCAATACCAGCACTTTGACACCAAATGTACTTTTCCTATTGTTTTTTTTTTATATATATATTCTATGAAAACAGTGTACTGCAAATAAAGACGGACCTGATATCATTATTGTTATCTGAAGCTTCTTGAGCTTAAGTGTGCTTGTGATTTCTTTATTGCATTAGACAGTACATGTGCTTCAGCATTTAGACAACAATCCATGTTGGTGTCTTCTTGAAGGGATACTACTGAGCTTCTCTGGCTCTGACCGGAGCTTTTTCAGTAAATAACCATGTTGAGAGATTCTAATGAAATATGCCATTAAGTTACATCATGGAAGGTCTAGTAGTGTTTCACTTTGTTCTCAAAGTAAAACACTGCTGAGCTTAAATATACCTTTAAACAGTAATATACTAAAATCATCTAGTTCTTTTTTTTCTTTGACCTTTGTGTAGCTGTCCTAAATTGGAGGACTTGCCAGCCGAGCAGTGGAGTCACTCGACGGTGAGAAATGCTCTGAAAGAGCTCCTCAAGGACATGAACCAGAGCTCACTGGCCAAGGAGTGCCCACTGTCCCAGGTATACAAAAGAGAGATAATAATCTAAACTTGACTAAAATTCAAAATTAGCATTTAACATGCATGCAATTTAATCTTCTGTGCCCTCTTTGACATGTGGCAAAGAGTAAGCAAAGGGTCCAGTAGTTAGACAGGAAGTCCAGATGCAGAGATAGATAAGGTGTGGGGGCAGAGCACAGGAGGGAGAAACAGATAAAGAGAGATGGTTATCTCCTTAAAAGCCATGCCGCCTGCTTGCTGCCCATCTTGATCCTGTTGATTTTCAGTCCTTTGCTGTTTAGCCTTTTCTGCACTCTGGACTGATTCAGCGATAATCTAAATGTAATATCTTCAATTCTTGTGTGTTTAATTAAGCAAATACAGACACAACTGCAGAAATAATTGTCATTAATCACGCAGTGTTTGGGGAAGGCCTTTTTATGAATATTCATAATTATCAACCTGGTCGATCTATTATTTTGCCCGAGGCGTAGGACATCTACAGTCTGATAGAGGATAACTGTTCACCGTCTTCTCTCTACCTCGGATTCCTCTCTTCTCTGCCGTGTTAAAATCTGATACAAGCAAATCCTTCCTCCCCCATCTCTCTTCCTCTCCTATCACTACCTTAACCCCCCTCTCTTGTTTGCGGGAAGCAGATTAAAATAAATATGAGAAGATGAAAGGTGTAATAAGATGTAAAGATTGCACAGGATAGTCTTCAGGGACAAACCGTGTGTGTGTGTGTGTGTGTGTGTGTGTGTGTGTGTGTGTGTGTGTGTGTGTGTGTAAGAGTGAGTGAATGAGAGACAGAGGCATAGTCTCTGATGACCTGTAGTGTTTTGTTTAACTGCACACTCACACACGCATGTATGCATGGATGCATGCATACCCACACAGCTCACACACTGACACTCTCATCTGTCTTTATTATCCTATTTACCTGGGGGTCTTTTTAATAACACAGATCTGAGTTCATTAATATCAGATGTGTGAACAGCTGAGACACCCAAGCCGCCCATAGCAGGAGCTCAGAAAATGTAATGAATTTCTATTGTCTTTTCCCCTCTGTTTCAGAGTATGATATCGTCTATTGTAAATAGCACTTACTATGCAAATGTCTCAGCTGCCAAGTGTCATGAGTTTGGCCGATGGTACAAGCACTTCAAGAAGTCCAAATGCTTCAAGGGTGAGAGAACTCAAAACACACCTGTGAAGTATTACAGCATGTCTGATACACTCTAGATACTGATTATATGAGCTTTGTCCTACTAACAGGCGTCATACACTTTTAGCAACTTGAATAAAAAGATGAATGCTTCACCATTTTCATTTTATAGGGAAATTTTACAGTGCAGTAGCAGGAAAAAGCTGTTGAACCCTTTAAAATAAGCCGTATGAATTTGTTTTTAGAGATAGCCAAATCTTTGAATAAGTTATAACTATGAACAGATACAATTATTTTATGAACTTTTACAAAAATAGTTGTATTCGTCAAAGTAAACCTTTGATCTTGGTTACACACAAACAAAGTTCGGTGCGCTTTGCACATTCGTGACATTACTGTGGTGACAAAAGTTCGCAGACATCCACCAAAACATGCAATTTAAAAGTACCCCTTAATTATAATTCAGTACAGTATACCACTGCCAGTTACCTATAACCTCAATATTACACATACAGCCGAATTATTACCAGTACTCCTCAAGGGATTTGGATAAGATTGTCCAGTGTTGAGTTGGTGGGGTGATGTCAGTGGCTTCTGCTCCTCAAATGCAAAAAATCTTAGCTTATCTTAGCTTAAAAATCATTAACTGTTCAACAATGTCAACAACAAAAAAAGAAAATATTGCATGAAAGCAAACTTTATGATAGAAGTGTTGTAGGAAATTGCATGCTATTAGATTAGTACTTAATAAAGTAAGTTTCCCACCATTGTAGGTGTCTCCAAGACCAGTTTGTGCAAACCGCACAAACCACCTGTCACAACTACTAAACATGTACAATACAGATTAAAAAAAGTCTCTGAATATCTTTGCTGATGACCACAAATGCTATTTAAAGCAAGGACTCAGTAAACATGGAGTCTAAACCTTGAAATATGAATGGAGTACGTCTTAGAACAACTTAACTTATAAATTAAAGATGATCTTGAACAGGAATCATATCAGTTCCCAGACAACACCCATCTACCATCTGGGGCCAGGATGTTGGTGTCAGCTACACAGCTGCAAAGTGTCATGACTGTATTGTACATGATTGTGATGTAACCATGAAGGGACAGGCTTACACACCTGCCAAACCTGCCAAAGTTCCCAGAACTGGCTTTTCTTTTTTATTCGGGATGAGGTTTTACCAGTATGACAAACAGTAAAATACAAAATGCACAACAATAAAAGAACCAGAGCCCAGAGAGACAGTTAATCAATAAATTGTTTATGGAGAACACAAACCACTACTTAGGGCAATAAAAGTGGACTGTATTCCAAAGTGAAACCATGATCCCATGGGTGGAATACAGTGGAGGGAGTATTATGATACATCAAGATGCTTAACTAGCTACAAAATGGCTTCAAATGAAGAAAATCTATCTTCTGGTCAAGTCTAAACTTAGGCTTAAACCTAACAGAGATGCCAGTTGATGACCTGAAGAAGCTTATTTTGTTTTTCTTTACTTAAACTTGCGATCATATATGACCTGGTGACCAGATATTGAAGAAAACCTGGGTTCACCCACTTTTTCCTGCCACAATGTAAATCATCCTGTGACTTGGAGATGTTATTAGCACTTGAACAATGAGTAAAAATAGTCCTGCCTCTTCTTTCCTTGTCCTTTACCAGACATTGACAACTTTTCTGACCAGTCCTCACATATGACCCTCAGCCAGCCAGCCACTGGTACCCCCGCTGACCAGAGCTCAACTCTCCTTTTCCCTCGTGGAGCGGTTGCCAACATATCCAACTGCCCACCCCTCAGTCTGCGCCCTCCTGGGCTGGTAACCCAGCCTCTGAGCTCCCAAATGGTCAACCAGCAGCTGGTGATGGCCCAGTTTCTAAACCAGCAGTATGCTGTTAGTCGCATGCTTGCTGGCCAGGGTTTGGCATCATCACCACAGCAGTATCTGAACCATCCCCCTGTAGGGAGGGCTCCTGCCAAGGTCTTCTCTAAAGCTCCTGATCCCCAAGCCCTGCAGCAAGTGCAGTGCGGCCCGGGTGGAAGCTCTTCTGCCGGACTGCAAAACCAGACCTTGGCTGCGTCTTCCGCTGGACCATCAGAGGTGCCGATTGACATCTACCAGAACGTGAGAGAGGAGCTCAAGAGAGCAGGCATCTCCCAAGCCGTCTTTGCCCGGGTGGCATTTAACCGGACCCAGGTATGGTTGCAGGAGAGAGCAAAATAAAAGATGCTGAAATCGAATTTTAAAGCAGTTTTCAACTCTTTGGTGGTGATTAGGTTGCTCGTGCCCTGGTGCTGCGGTGATAGCTAAGTGTGTTCTGTGAATATGTGAGTGTGAGATGGTTGGCACACTGGCATGGCCTTTGCCGTAGTGCCTCCTCCCCCTTGTGCATGTGTGTTTGTATGCGTGTGTGAGTGTGTGTTTGTGCCAGCTCTCTGCGGCACAAAGCCGGTGCCAGCACTGAAGCAGCAGCTGGGCCAACTAATCACAACCCCTCAGAGAACTGCTGCCTCCCTCTCTACCTCTATATCTCGCTGTCCATCTCACCACCTTTCACTCTGGCAGCCCTTCTATTCATTTAATCTCTAACCCCCATGGTCAATCCATCTATATTTAATCTCTCCCTTACTTTGTCCATTGGTCTCCTTCATTTTGTATCCATATCTCCCTCTACTATCGCCTCCTCTCTAACACTAAAATGCTTTGTTGTCTGTGTCCATCATCTTATATTCACTAGTGTGCCCACAGAAATGGGGCTCAAAGGACCGGCTAAGCCCGTTGTTATTATTATTATTACCTTCATTATCATTTTCATCACAATAAGCAGAGTTAGTTATTATCCACCCCCATGTTTCCCTGTTGCCAAGTCCAAGGTGCTCTGGTGCCAGCCATACAAGTTGGGCACGATGCCAAAACGTCATCTAAAAGCGAGGGAAGCATTTGTCATTTGACGACTCACATCAAGCCTCCATCTCTTCAGAAGGCAGGGTTTGCTGGGCAGCTCCAACCACAATCTATTATTTGAATAAGAAGGCTGTTTCCTCTAAAGCCATTTCTCTGCCAGTGTGAAATCTGATTTCCTTTCAGGGAAGGAATCCCTGAAATTTGCATGTGGTGTTTGAACACTTCCCTGTATAGACAGATACAGACAGAATAATGCTAGATGTACAGGCGAGCAGCATGCTAAGCACTGACTAGAAGCTGGCTGTGAAACCCTAAACTGCAAGGTTTTGTCAAGATGCCACTGAATAGGATTCAGAGTTGGATACGAGGCTATTGCTGAATTCCTTTAGTTTCACAAGAAACTTTACATTTATCATCTTTAAATGAAGACAGTGAAAGAATACATAATATTTCATGAGACCTTTTCCATTTGTGATTCCTGAGAGACTGGAGCTTTTAATACCTGACCTGAATCATTTTGTTTGTGAAAGCTGAACATTCAACATGAAGGAAAAGAATTCAGGTTTATGAGTTCATATAGCTTTAACGCAGAATTACAATATCTGTCATCCCTCTGTACAACTGAATGCTTACTGTTCCTCTGCTTCAAAGAAATGTTGCAGTTTGGAGTTAGATGAGCTCATCAGTATTGCTATCATATTTGATAAGAGCATTACTGATTGTTATCTTAACTCAGTAGTTCTTCTGGCATAAACCTTTTCAGAAAATGTCCATCTACCGTTAAGAATGAGAAATGATCCATAAGTAATTCTAGAAGAATAAAGGTCAGCATCACAGCACTGGTGAAGACTTGTTTCTTTTTTTCTATCATATATGGTGATCATCGCTAACCATTTCTCACTTGAAGGTCGAGATATTATCTTAAGTTGCCGCTTGTTTTAAATTATGTGAGTTTTGAATAAACTGAAGAAAGCAAAGTTGGTGTCCCTTAAACCATTTTTATACCACTAACATCATGTATGTTATACATTACTATATATAGATCGACCTGGAAAGGATGTGCTGCTAGGACATTTACTAACATGTACTTGAGAAGCTAGATGGCAATCCTGTGGAGGTAACAATGTGCGGTAGAGAGGGCAGTGGACTTTTTGACCAGATTGTATAACACAATCTTGGAGGATGAGAGGATGCCTCAAGGATGGAGAAGAAGTGTGCTGGGACCACTTTTCAAGGAAGAGAGAGTACGTGAGTGAATGACAGGGAGACAGGTGGAAAGGTGAACATGCAAGGAGCAGACTTAGAGGTAGATGAGTTTAAATACTTGGGGTCAACAATCCAAAGCAACGGACAATGCAAAAAAGAAAGTGAGAAGAAGTGTAGGCAGGATGGCTCTGGTGGAGACGAGTGCCAGGGTTGTGACAGAAGGATAGCAGCAAGAGTGAAAAGGAAGGTTTACTAGATAGTCACGAGACCTGCTGTGATGTATGGTTTGGAGACTAGCAAAAAGACAGGAGGCTGAGCTGGAGGTGGCATCACAGGGACAGCTCTGGTTGAGCAGTTTGGAGACAAAGTTAGAGAGGAAAGGCTGAGATGGTTTGGACATGTGCAGAGATGGGATAGAGGATATAATGGACAAAGGATGTTGAATACTGAACTTCCAGGCAGGAGGAAAAGAGGAAGTCCTCCGAGGAGAGGACATTCACAAGGTTGGTGTGACAGAAGAGGATACTAAGGATAGGGTGAGATAAAGATGGTCTGCTGTGGTGACCCCTAAAGGGAGCCGCTTATAGAAGAAGGAAAAAAATCCATCACAAGTATCAACTTACGCTGATTTTTCTGTGTGTTTATCAGGGCCTACTCTCTGAGATCCTGCGAAAGGAGGAGGACCCGAAACACGCCTCCCAATCTCTGCTGGTCAACCTACGGGCAATGCACAGCTTCCTGCAGCTCCCAGAGGCTGAGAGGGAGCGCATATACCAAGAGGAGAAGGAGAGAAGTCTGACTGTATTCACACCCAGCTGCAACAACACGCCACCGAGGTCCTCACAGGTCAGCCAGCAAAAGACTGAAAGACATGAAAACAAAAGTCTTGTAAACCAGCTGTGAAAGGTTAAAGTTGTTCATAAAACAGCATTGAAATATTCAAGTGTGAGTTCTGTCACTTGGCTCAACTATGCCTGTGTTAGCTCTCAAAGTGGAGCATTTTCAAATAAAAAAAACATAAAAACCTTTGCCTGCTATCTGTTTCATAGTCCTCCTATTGCCCATTACTTTGCATAGCTTGTATTTAAACCCGGTTTTCCTTCTTGTTTGCTTCTTTTTAGTCAAGACTGTCCCCAGTTACAGCAGACAGAGGACTGCGGACAGACAGCTGCGTTCTCAATGTCAGCGCCTCTATCTATGAGGAGATCCAGCATGAGATGAAGAGAGCCAAAGTGTCTCAGGCGCTGTTTGCGAAGGTTGCCGCCTCCAAGAGCCAGGTACTTTGCTTCTTGTTAGTTTAAATCTGAGCATACAAACCACCCAATCGTTTCTATCGCTTGATGAAATGCTCAATTTTAGCATTCATTTATGACTCCATCGCCTCAGTTAAAGCAGCGATGGATACCGTGTGTGGAGGAAAGCCCAGATAATCAACCAGCAGCTGTACTCTGCAGAGGACTATCATCAGTGCATCAGACTGCTATTGTGTCCTAAATTATCGCTTTAATAGTCACCATACACACATACACACCACTCGCTTGTGCACACAAACATACAGTAAGAGCACATGCAAGTAAAACGTGATCGCGCGCACAGAGACACAGCAACACTAATACAAATACACACACACAGGCACGATTTGAGTGTTTATTGTTCTCATTTTTATGGCGGCCCCATAAGCTTGTTATTGCCTTTTGTTTTGAGGATAATTTCCCTTCATGGAATGGGGGGATTTTAGCTGTCTCATTTTCTCTTCCTCTCGAGCACATCTCCAATTTTTAGCTTCTTTCTTGCTTGCTTTCTTTTTTCTTTTCTTTCTTTCTTTCTTCTCCCATATAACTCCCTCTCCTTTCTACTCATCATCAAGATGTTTGGAGGTCATTCAGCGGTCATGCCAGTACAGCCAGGTGGTCCAAAACCCCTGAGGTTCTTTCACTGGCCTCCATTTTTTTTACCTTACTTTCTTTAACCCCCACCCCTGTTTCCCTTTATTCTCTCGCACTCTCTCTATCTTTTATCCCCCACCCCACCCCCCGTATTACCCGGTTGTTTGGCAGGCAGAGCCATGCAGCATCTCCCTGTTCTATCTGCACTGTGCATCTGGATGGCATTGTGTGCTAGAGTTGGGCTACAGCCAGGTGTGTGTGTGTGTGTGTGTGTGTGCGCGCGCGTGTGAGCATATCAGCTTGCTTGCAAACATAATCATCCTCAGTTCATGAGTCTGAAACTAGCTTGGCTTTACGTTCCTCAATCTGTCACTCACAAGTTTCTTCCTTCGTGATACACAAACAATTCATGCTGATAAGAAAATCTTTCTATAATCTTCAGATTATCTGGCAGATCCTAATTTTTTTTTTTTTGATTTTGTATGTATATTGAGAGCACACTGAACCAGTTTGGAGTCAATGTATAGAGAAAGTTATTGTGAATTCATTTTTTTCCCCCTTTGGTCAATCCCTTTCACTGTATGTAGGGTGCCAACATACATAAGCAAATTAAATGTAAGGCTGCAAATGCTGTCGCTAAACATGCATCTTCAAATTTCTGCTGGCAGTCTACAAGGCTTAAACTGAACCCCAGCTTAGCCTCTTTTTTAATGTGTGAGTTTACTCATGTTCTGCAACCTTTAAATTACCTTTTTTTATCTTATCAGTCTGCTGTACTGTACTGTAAGCATTTTAAAATAGACATAAACAGCCTGAAAAGGGTTGTCAAACATAACAGCATAGTCATATTGATATGGTCACGTTGTGTGATCTAAGTGTGTCATTGGGGAGAAAACAGCAGCACTTTGTGCTGGAAATTTTTCCAGTGACATGACTAAACACATTGAAACCAATCCTAACTGAATGTAAGGCTGCTTATTCCCTTGCCCTTTATTAGTGAATGTGCTTTTAAGATGTTTTAAGAGTTGTTAAGCAACTATAGCCACCTTGTGCATATGCACATATTTCCTGTAGGGATGGTTGTGCGAGCTGCTGCGTTGGAAGGAGGAACCCAGTCCAGAGAACCGGACGCTGTGGGAGAATCTGTGCATGATCCGCCGGTTCCTCAGCCTGTCCCAGAATGAAAGAGATGCCATCTACGAACAGGAGAGCAGCAACATGACTGCACAACAGCACTGCATTGACAGGTTCACCCTGCTAAGCAATGACAATACATTGGTAAGACTTCCAAAAGTGACAAACATTATTATCAACAGACACTCTGACTTCAGTAGATCTTGCTTGAGAAGAAAACTATTATGTATTAGAGTTTTAAACAGCTATATACATGGCAGAAAACACTTGAGGCTAAGGTGTACTGACTTTAATTTTGTAATTTAAAAAAGTTATGGATAAAAAGTTATCAGAAATCTGAAAGTGAATACATCACATTGAATGCCAATAGATCTCTAGGGCGTGCAATGGAAAAGCAGCAGAGTAATGACAGCTAAATGCCAGAGATGTCAGAAAAAAAAGATGATTACCACATTAAGCAATGATCCGTGAGGCTGATTAGTTATTTTTCTTTCCCTTCCATTGCTTGTGCATGGATTGATGGCTTGATTATAGGACAAACTCAAAGATAAAATGGTTGCATACCCTTCTGTTTGTGAACATACAGCCCACTGCCTAGCATATCATTGCATCATTGCCCATGTAGTGTTGACAAGAAAAGTCAACACCACATGGGCAAATTCAGATCCTGATGTGCATTTGCAGACATCAGTTCTGGGTGGCTGCACTGCAGATCACCTCACATGTGAACACTAAGGAGATTAAGATCAAACGGTCTCCACTACCCTTGATTTCACACCAGCCCAGATCATCGTGTCCTGTGTCTTTGCTCATATAGCAGCAAATCAGTGTCTAAACTCTGCAGATTCAATTAGATATGGTAAAAAAAAACCCACAAAAACAAAACACAATGGATGGGTGTGCATGTTAAGTTGTAGTTTCATTTTAAGATAAAAGGTGACATTTCTTGAGCGAAACAGTCTCTGTTGACTTCACTTTATTTCATTCACAACTATTTAAAGTCAAACATAGTACTGCTCACACTCAAAACTAGAAAAATTTAAATACCAACCTTTTTGCTCTAATCACTTCTAATTTCTCTCATCAGTACCAACGCAGCTCTTTGATGCCACAGCAACACCATCTACAACCCCATCAACCCCTTCAGCCCGAGGCAGGACCTCACCTTTCCCCGACACAACCCTGCGCTGCATCGCCAGCCGAGTCTGATGCTGGCGGTGCCTGGCAGCACTTGAGAGTACATTTGCAGGGCAGAGGCAGCAGCAATGGTGAGAGAGGGGACAGTAAAGAATGGGTTGAGGGTGGAAGAGAAAACAGGGACAGTTTAGGTGGGGACTGGGGTTGTGCTGGAACCGTGAGGGACAGAGGTGCAGAAAACAGCGAACAGGTATGGGATGGAAATATAGGGAAGGAAGACATAGATGACATCACGGGAGATGGCAAAAAAGGGAAGGTTAAGGAGAAGCTGTCAGTGAAATGGCCCAACATGAAGAATGAGGAACAGTGTAGGGCTGGGGTTTGTTCAGAGACAGATAATGAGGTAGAAAGTTACAAGGAGGTCCAATGTCAGGGGTTAAATGTGTCCAGAGATGCCCTCGGTATCCTGCAAAGTTTCATCAAGGACGTGGGCCTCAACCCAGACGAGGAAGCGGTCCACACCTTGTCTGCCCAGCTGGGCTTACCTAAACATATAATTCGCAACTTCTTCAATAGCCAGGACCAAGGACAAAGCCAAGACTACAGCCCAAAACACAGTCGCGACCACAAGCATTACTGCACAGACCCAAACATCTTGCAGGCTAATGTGACTGCACAGGAACTGGAAGAAGGTGGAAAAACAGAAACAGAACAAAAGGAGGAGAACTTAACAGGAAGAAATGAAACAAGTGAGATGACTGTATTAAAAGAATCGGATGTTGGCACTCAAACTATTCCCCCTATGAAGGAAGAGCAGGAGAGCTACATTTAACCCGCATACATCCAGTAACATACTGCAGCTTGGACAAGCCATACTTACCATTTAGACCCAGGACCGGGTGCTTCTCCTCTCTGAAACATAGCAACTTCGGTGCAAATGCTTCTCACTTAAAATATTGCTCCAGTCCAGAGTCACAGCGTGTTGGTATTTATGTGTTTATAGGCTTGCATTGTTACACACTGTGGAAAGACTAATAAAATACTGTGTATACCACAGCTTTCATAACCAGAGACTTAAGTTATGTAATTACATAGAAAGCTGTACTGTGATTTGAGGATTCTTGATGCACTTGAGACAGTTTACTGTGACTGAACTTTAGTACATAGTTTCCATGTATAGTTATATTTCTGGGTGGAGTGCTGGGAACCAATACAATGAGCCTCAGATTACATATCTCTATTTAAAAAGAGTAAGTGTAGTTGGTTGACTGACATTTTTGAAAAACGGCCATACCAGAAATGCCTTGAAGAGAGTGGCACTGCCAATCATGTTGTTCTTTTGTTTTTTTTTTAGGTGTATCTTCACCATTTTTGTTTTAATTGTGCTAACCGTGCTTTGTGGTTTGGCTTTTGTCTGAGTCGTTTACTCTTTACCTCATAAATTTCACTGTTCATGTTTCGCTCTTATTAAATAACAAGTTTCCTGTTGTCGTTTTAAATTAAATACTTACTGGGAAAGGACTGGGATCATGTAACACCCATAGTACGTTACTAGCCACATGATGACATTAAACAATATGTCATCTTATAAACTTCAAGTATAATCATTTGGAAGAAGTTATTTTCTAGGGACAGATGCTGATGATGACATTAAATTGGTAAAAAAAAAAAAAAGCCAGTGTCAATATTCTTTATATATAAACTGTATATACAGACATGTGACAAAGAAAGTTTGTGTACTGGCCCACTCTTGTTTACAATGTTGATTGAGTTTATTGAAGTTTGCACTTTTGCACAACTCTCCTAAGGTCCTACCTCATCATTTTAATCAATTATTGAGGTCTGGACTTTAACTGGGTTATTCCAACACATTTCCTTTTTCAGCTATTCTGTTGCAGTTGTGGGATCATTGTCATGTTGCAAGATGCAATTTTTGCCAAGTTTAAGTGGTAGGAAAGGTGGCCTCACATTCGACTCTATAATACTTTGATATACAGAGGAATTCGTGGTCAACTCAGTGGCTACAAGGTGTAAGCCCAAATAATCACCCCTCCTCCACCATGCTTGACAGTTGGTACAAGTTGTTTGTACTGATATGCTGAGTTTGGTTTTCACCAAGTGTTGCACTGTGCATTATGGCCAGACATCTCTACTTTGGTCTCATCAGTCCAAAGAAGTCTTATGGTTTGTTCTTTGCAAAGCTAAGCTGTGCTTTTTAGAGAGAAGAGTCTTTCTCTTGGCATCCCTTCCAAACAAGACATACTTGTTCAGTCTTTTTCCCCCCAATTTTTCCCTTCTAACAGAGGCCTGTAGAGTCTGAGACGTAGCTCTTGGGTTTTCTGCAGTTTCTCTGAACATTGCACAGTCTGACCTTGGGGTAAATTTGCTGGGAACAATGTGTCATTTTGTTAACTCACACACACGAATGCTCCAGACTGGCAAACTGCTAAAAAATTCTGCTTTTATAGAGGTGCTCACATTAGCTGATGATCAGTTAATCAAGTGTATTTGATTATCAGTGGGGTCTTTGTTTACTAACTATCCAGCATTGCATTTTACTTAACAGCCTAACACAGAGACACACTCCGCTCCAAACAGTGTTGAGACTACTGTAAGGTGTAGTGACACCACTTCTAAGTTGCCATATGCATAATTTTCTTCATTATGTTCTGCAAGAAAAAAAAGGTATTGTGTTGTCACACATCACTAAATTTACATGATAATGCTGATATATCTCTGATAGGCCGACACTGGCCAATAACATCAGCCAAAAGATGGACAGGCTCCATAAACAGTGACATTTGAATTTACAAAGAATAATACAGGTTTAACTGCAGAACCTATTGAGCCACTAAATAAAATAAAGGACGAATAACCAATCAGAATGGTATCTAAAATGTCTGTACTTGAAATGGTGCAATGTTTACTCCTATATCTCAAGATTGTCCAGTATCAGGCTTATCATTATATGCTAACGAATGAACAAGTTGGTTTCTGAAACAGTGTACACATAGAATTTCTATTCATGTTTGAATCTGTAAATCTCTCAAAATATACAGTCAATATTTTAAAAGTCTTTTAAAAGTTTAGTTCTCATTTTATTCTTCCCATAGAGTGGGCTGCAAGTGTGCGCAGTGTTTAAAGTTTAGCTCTGAAAGAAAGACTGTGAACATAGTGTATATTTAAAAAAAGAAATTTGGAAAATGTTTAACTTTTAACTTGTTTTCATTATGGAGTGCCAAGAGTGACAAAATGAATGAATTAGATACACCATTAAATAATTAATTAAATGTGTCAATAATTAATTAAAATTGGAATTAATTAATTAATTAAATATTGATGACACATTTAATTAATTATTGACATATTTAATTCATTATTTATTTGTTTGCATTTTAATTCATTATTGACACATTTGATTAATTATTTATTGATGTATTTATTTAATTCATTTTAGCAGTCCTGACCTCTGGCTGTTCATGAATTAATTTTATCTGTCAGCCTCACCCATCAAACTCAGGGGACAGCGTTACTGCTGCCACTGCAGCTTGTCTAACATCTGATTGGTTACAGTGCAAAGTAAGGTCGATCCTAGATAATCGATTGCTATGAACTGGTGGTAGTGTGGACTTGGGGCAGCTTGGAATCCCACGATGCATTTCAAATACCAAGCAGCAATGGTGCCGGTACTCTAAACTGTAGGTAAAGTTTTAAAATACCCTGTTTTTCCGTCACCAACTACACTTTTAATGTTTTAGCCACGAATGTAGTGGAGTAGTCTTCACATGCCTGGTCAGCTTGTCACGGGACACAGACACTGTAATTGCTGAGCTCATATCAAATGTGTACGTAGACTCAGGAATGTGTTTTAAATGAGCATCATGCTGTACTGAAATCTCTGCGCAAACAGTGCCTGGCATTGTCACGGGAACATCCGTGTATTAATTCATTTATTAAATGTATAAATGCTATTATACTTGATTCTAATCTGCTGCGTGTCTTACACTGATGGAAATGCAGATAACATAGAACATGCAATAACACCTGTTCAGCCAATCACATTCTTTCCACTTTGATCTGCAACAAACTGAAGCGTTGATCGCTTTTACAGCAGTGTTGTGTTGCACTGCTATATTTTTGTGTTCTTTATACTGTGGAGTTCACGTCTCTGGAATAGTTGGCAGTAATAAGGATGATTTTCTGTAAAAGAATAT
>NW_024582477.1:620270-637860 GCF_018398535.1 Haplochromis burtoni | reverse complement strand
TGTGAAGTCTGTGCTTCACAGTGTCTAACAAGCTTTGTACAGTTACTACATGATGGAAACACCAACATTATCTATTTGAATAAAGGTTATGCGTGTATACACAGGTCATGCTGATTACTGAACAAAAAACACAAAGATCAGATGTTAATCAGATTTGCTCTCTCCTTAAAGATATGTTAATGCTAGTTATAATTCAGAATTGGCGACTTAAAACAAGTATGACACATATGAACATCAAGAAATAAAGACCTGATAGATATAACCTCAGTAAATAAAGTTGGTGCACAGTCAGTGGAGGTTATGACATTTGTGTACCAGGACCTGAGCTTTGTCGGCGGTATAACAGCTCGAGCATTTGCGATGCAAGCAGGTCTATCACACACTTTGCCGTGAGCTGGGCGGACATCTCCGAAATCGTCGAAGCACTTTTGCAAAGAGGCTCTTTGACAAACTGACCAGATATCTGAAGATTAAACCACTACATTGTCAGCTAAATAAAAATATTAAAAGTGTATTTGGTGACACACAAACAGGTTTTTTTTTTTTTTTCAAAGTACAGTTCAGTTAGTTTCCACATGCCAGTTGCTGGTGTGGAGAAACGCCCACTAAAAAGAATGGCCACCAGGCCAAAGCAATGGTTTTGACTTGATCAGATCAATTAAAATTAGCTAAATGTGTCAATAATTAATTAAAATGTGAAATAAATAAATAATTAAATGTGTCAATAATTTATTAATTAAATGTGTCATCAATATTTATTTAATTAATTAATTCCAATTTAAATTAATTATTGACACATTTAATTAATCATTTAATGGTGTATTTAATTCATTGTCACTCTTGGAGCTCCATATATCACAAGTATATTTTTGGTTGCTTTAATCTGTTTCAGCATGGTCATCTTTCAGAAGAAAACCATTTTCACAAAATTTAAGTGACAATAATAAAGATTTAGGCAAGATTTATCTTTTGATAATGGCAGGAAATAGTTAATCTAGAATCATCTCTGGCAAGCTCTTTTCATCAGATATATTAAAAGTAAAACAGAAAGTGGCACATCATATTTCCCAGGTTTATGGCCCCCATGTGATAAAATCTGCAGCGGCTAAGATAGCTGGAAGGCCACCGTGCTATTACTGCTTTCTGACAATAAAAAGAGGGTTGCATTCATCTTAAGTAGCATATTGCCTCTAGATTACATTTGCACTTACTAAAATACCGCATTGGGATGTTAGCAATGTGAAGAGCTGGATATGAAGAAAGGATGAAATACTTTAAAAGACACTACGAATCAAGTAAGAGAAGCAAAAATAAATACATAAAAAGATTAAGCTCATTCATCAGGTGACCATGTTAAGCCTGTTGTAACAGATCTGTTAAAGACTGAATCAATCAACCCTTGTTATGCCCATTGTCTGTATTATTGTTATTAGTACTAATGATTTTCTTTTGTATGACTGTCCCTGTGCTGGTGAATCGGTGTCATTGTTTCCAGCCATCAGACAATATTCCTCTGTGCTGATCACCAGTTCACTCTGTACCAGTGGATCTGTGACTCCCTGCAATCACATGACCCTCAGTACTGCTGGAGTTTTCTGTCTTCTGTCTCTTTTTGCTCCTCTTTTATTTGATCTGCACGAAGAGCTATTTTCATCTGTGTTTCTGTCTCCCGCTCTCTGCTCCTGACTCTCATCTGTCGCTCCTCAGGACTTCTCACATTGATGCTTCTATACCCCACTCAGACAGTGCAGCATTCAAGCCCCATTTGGTCAGAATAGCATCATAGTGTAATTCAATAAAGCTATGCTCTTTTCTGTCATCTGTTTCCATGACAATACCTTAGTCAGGGCCAACAAAGAGGCCTCATCATCAGTAATATTAGCTATAATAATGATGATAATGGTGCTCTTGAAATGCCATGCCTGTGATGATGATGGTAATAGCGATAATGGTCATTATTCCTGCTTTGTGTTAACCCCCCATCAATGCACAAACACAGCACCACCACCAGTGTACACATTTGTACATTTGAATCAGCAATGTTATTTAACGGCTCCACCTGTACATACCAGGTGGATTTACGCTTTTCCCCATTGTGACCATCTCGCTGCTTTGATTTAATTATATTTTTGTGCATCTTGTGTTTTGTATATTGGAAGCATTTTGTGATAAAGCGATTTGTTAAAAGCACTCCACGGATAAACTTGACTTGTTTGACCTCAGAAATTGCTGTAATTAAGTCTACATAAAACTGTTTTAATTAGCCATCACGTTGTGTAGCCCCTTCGGTGTTCTTCCTCATTCAATGATGTTTTTTATTTCTCCTTGGTGGTGTGATCCACCTCAACATTCTATGTTGCCATTACAGATTAAGATCATTATTCTTTTTTTTTTACAGCCTTACCACCCATATTTTTCTTTTACAAAGCAGTATGTTTTAGCTGATGCAGATAAGTGAACTGAAAGGCATAATCTTTGTGCTGATAAATCGGTAACTGAATTTGCAATCTCCTCTGTCTATTTATCTTTGCAATCTAAAGTAGCTGGAGTAGTCTCCGTTTTTTGTTTTTTGCTGTTGTTGTTGTTGTTTTTTTGCAATCCTGCCTTGTGGGGAGACTGTGCAGAGCTGTGGGAAGAAGTACAATCTGTGACATGTAAGTGTGCAATCTGTGAGACTCAGTCCTCTCTCATAACTCATCTATGGATATTCCTATTGGTGGAAATATGAATAACTTCATATCTTGCATGTTTCATTCAGAGCTATGAAGATTACTGGAACTCAATCAGAAGTTGTTAAAGCCTTATCAAATTCTAAGAGGCGTCATTTACTGGGCATTTATTCTTCATAGACTGGTTATAGTAATAAAAAGTTCAACCTTTGCTTAGTCAGGTTGTTTTTTGTTTCTTTGTTTGTTTTTTAAAACTTACTGGTTGTTGCTTATCCTCTTCCAGCAGCCAATTGTTTGGGTCCTTGTCTTTGCAGCCTGCTGTCTGCTATCTTCTAGAGATCTTCACAAATGAAATGAACGCATAACTTCACTATATATTACAAAGAACTTATACAAGTAATGCCACAAAGCCTTGTTATTAATGAATAATTATTCAACATTATTGCACAGTTTTGCTGAAATATATTGACCCCCTTACTTTGCATTTAACAAGCAAGTAAGGCTTAGCTTTTGGACAAATCTAGAACAACCAGCTACCTGCAGGCAATCAGTAACGTCACAGGCCGGGGGTCACGTGACCAGTCAGCTGGTCTTCAGCCAGTGAGCCTGACACGCTACTGTTTACAAATCAGCGGAGCCCGAGTGAGCAGAATGAGGCTTCCTGCGTGATCCGAACAGGTACGTGAATAAAAACTGCTAACGCATTGCTTTTTGGTGCTAGTTCCTGAGCGTGCGACGCAACTTTGTCTCGTTTAAAGCAGAAGCTGTGTGTGTGTTGGAAGTAATAACAGGGCCCCGAGTTGGCTCGCTAAGCTAATGTCATATTAGCCTTCCTGCTTCCTGTCGTTTCAACTCTTATTCAATCAACATGAAGAGCTTCAGCTGCCAGAGTAAGTTTAGTTCATATTTAGCTTTGCTAGCCGACGGACGATACAAGCTAGCTTAGCTGCTGTTTGGCGTTTTATTTTGCTTTTTTAAGCCCCCTCTGCTTCGATCATCTTCCTGGCAGCCTCCATTCGTGCTGCATCCCAGACGGACCCTGTGTACGTTTTGCTTCAATTTGGACAGACCTTGTCATTGATGTAAGTTACGATGTCAAAAAAATGTGGGGAAAAACAGCTAATCGTGGGTTTGCTAAGTGGAGGACTAACTATGGGTGAAAGATTCAGTGACGAGTTCAGGGCAGTGCAGAGGTTTGGTAACAGCTAACACCACCTGCCTGTGTAGTTTCGTGTGGTTTCACACATACTTCTCCACACTGCCAAGATGAAGTTCAGTACAAATGTCCGTGTGGGAATCTTTCTGTAGGACACTGTGGACTGCAGAAAGGCCGTTTGGACTAGAAAGGAGCGAGACCCGGGACTTAAACACACCGCCTGCTAATAATATTGGAGGAAATGTTCAGTACTTGCTGACTTGAGTGTTTCTGTGCATTCAGAGTTTCGTTCCCTTTAGTGCAATGCTTCCTAGCTGTTGTTGTTGGTGGTGTTTTTATTATTTTTGTTTAACTTGTGGTCTTTTATATGAGGTTACATGTAAATGTCATTGAGTAGTCCAGGCAAGATGTCCCCTTAGTTTTATCTGAATAGCTTTTATCAGCCAAAAGGCACTTTAGAAATGCCCATTTTTTAGATTTACCTTGCGACTCTTTGTGGATGTCCTCTTCCCCCATGTTACTAACGAGTTGTCCATTTCAGTACAGACAGATGTCTGTCAGATTTTATCTTTGGTAATTAAATCTTTCAGGACCCAACAAGTTCTTGGAATTTTGGTAAGGCTAAGGTTCCAGACATGTTCTCAGTCTCTTGCAGAGCATGTGACCATAAAGGCTCTTGAGCTCTCACTGTGTGCTGAAGTAGAGGCATGTGAGTTTGTTTAGCTGGGGTGTTTCGCTGTTGCTAAACTACAATCAGCTGTCTTGACTGAAGCTGCCATTGACAGTTCCTATTAGCGCTGTTTGCTGGATCCTCTTTGAATATTCATCCTGTAAAAGCAGTTTCCCCCCACATGAAACTGCTGAGACTCTTGTGGATCAGCTGTTACTGTTTATTACTACTTTTAAAAAAAACATCTGAATTTGAATGCGAAATGATAAAAAGCATATCCCCGAGCGGAGAGCAGAACTGTAGTTGCAGTTCAGTCAGATGTCTTCAAATGGAAATACTGCAGGCACTTCAGCAAAATGTTTAATACAACTGACTAATCTGGGTTTAGTTTCCAGCTTATATAGCCTGGGGGGGGGGAAAAAAAAAAAATATATATATATATATATATATAGTATATTATAATGATATATTATATATATATATATTATATATATATATATATATATTATATATATATATATATATATATATATATATTTATTTATTTATTTATTTTCCATGAAGTATATTTATTAGACATCAGTCTGCAGAGTCAGCTTTACATGTTGAAGTTGCCACACAGCACCAAGGTCCTGGGTTTGAATCCACCCCAGCTGGCCTTGACTTTTATAGAGTTTTCATGTTCTCCCCATCTCTCTGTGGGTTTTCTCCAGATACTCTGGCTTCTTCCCCCATAAATTTACCTAATTAATTTGGTTAACTAGTTAACGTAGTTATTAAGTCAGTTAACTAAGATCAATAAACTGGCAATCTGTTTAAGGTGTTAAGAGTAATATGTCTCTGATTACCATTGCTAGCTTTGATCTTGTGTCTTATAGGGACAACCAGAAATTGTGTAAACCTTTAAAAAAAAAAAAAAAAAAAGCAGCTTGGATGCTGCAACCATAGATGATATAAAAGCGTACCATGAGGTCATCGATCAACTTCTGAGTTCTTGAGATTACGGTTTTCCCTCTCACTGTTTTTCTTTTTCTTTTTTAAATTTACATGAAACACTTTATGTGTAACACCGAGGAGCCCTGCTCTCAAAAACTGACATAGATGTAACACTGTCTGCAAAGCTGCATTTAAGAAATAAGCGCTTAAAGTTTTTAAAACATATTTAGAGCCATGCCCGTACAGAACATGTCATCACCGGGTTGGTTGGTTGTGGTCAGTAGACTGTCTCTTACGCAGTAATTTGCTCTTCGTTGTTTGGCTGTTATCAAGTTAGAGCAGTTTTCCCATAGATTTCTACAGCACCAAAAGTGTTTTTGCAACCACAGATATCGCCATCTGGTGGTCTGAAGTTTGAATGCAGGTTGAAGGCCCTTCAGAAGTTACGTCTGTCTTTTTAATTGTCCGTCACTGAAACGCAAACTCAGCTGGATTCTTGGTTAATGTTCTCTGGTACGCATGTCCAAAATGAGGTAATTTTGGAAACCACAATGTCATCGCTCAAATAGTGCACTGTGTAATAAAGGCAAGTGGACAGGAATCACTCATTGTTCTGGTTCTAATTTTAATTTAAACATGTTTAACTCTGGGGAGTCATTACCACTGCACAGCTCTCTGAAAGACAACCCATGTGCTTCATAGAACAGTTGCTTTGCTGTTGCCCAACTATCAGAGCAGACAGGCTTTCCCTGGAGGGCGGTAGTAAAGAGACCATCTAAAATGAGGCATTTCACACAGCTGGTAAAAGGAGGTTCTGCAGAAGTGTACAGTATGGTATGAAAACATGCCAAGATGTGGAAATCTGTTCTAGCAGACCCCAAAGATAAAATCATGACCCTATAGTTGAGCATACTGTGGGCTCTGTTTAAAATGTGATGCTTCTTGGCTTAGATCAAATGGGAAGTGTTAGTCTGTAGTTTTTAAGCTCACTTTCAGACCGAATGTGTGTGATGGGAAATGAAAAGTGAACTGTTATGTTGCACGCGTTGTGGAAGACTATTAAGGATTGAGGTTTAGAGTGAGGCTGTATGCTTAATTTTGAAATCATTTCAGTGTGCTTCCCACAGTCCCGGGCATCAGCATAGCTCATTTGAAATCCCATCTTGGGTAAGAACTTAAAGAAGCCAAATCCTAAAAAATCTGCAAAACGAACACAGGATGATGTCACTGCTACAGTTTGAGTTTAGCTTTGCAAGCTTTTGTTAGCAATTCCCAGTAAGTGCTCTTCTACCTCCGAACAGATGGACTCGCTGTTATTTGCCTGTTGATTTATTTATGCATTTCATTATGTATTGATTTGATTATTTCATGAAAGATTCGTGCTTTGAATTATTGAGGTGTCTCCAGGTGCCGTGGATTAAATTATGCAGAAGCTAATTTGCCTTGATTATTATGTAGTAAAGTTGGGATGTCATTTTACGTTCGACTCCGGGAAAAAGTAATGAAAGCAGCAGAAGGCTAAGAGAAGAGTCGCTTCAGGCAAGGCTGTGCTAACACGGCGAGGCCTCAAGACGAACACCCGCGTCATCTTTCACTCGCTCGGAAAGGCTTGCGGAGACACGCACATAAGATATGCCTATGCAAAGAACAAGTAGGGATGAGTGATCTCTAAAGTTTAGAGTCACTTTTTACTTTTGGAAAGAAGAGACAAAGCGACGAATGTGACTACAAGACTGTAGGGAAAAGAATTTTCAAAGTACTTTGCATGAGTAATTTTGGTCACAGTGATCATATGAATTAATATTCTATGCAAGATGACTACTGCTTGTATTTGTATTCACTCAGGAGACTTTAAATCTTTGATGCCAATCTTTGAAAGCAGAAGATGCTATTATTGGAAACACCTATTCACACCATTCTTCTGGAGGGGGTTTGTTTTTTCCCATAGTTGTGGACTCGTGCCGATTATTTGATAGGATAATGTCCTTTTTAGGAAAGCAGGGAGGGGGGGGAGCACACAGATTTAAGGAGAGCATTAGTCTTCGAGTAGAACAGATGTTCCCCGTGAAAACAGCCGCATACATTATGCATATAAAATAATTTCTATTTTGATGGCATGTGTAGCTAATTTATCAAGCAGTGTTTCATTCACATGGTTAATTGGTTTAAGAGATGCCTTTGTTGTGTTATTTCCACAATTATTAAATCGAAAGAAAACACAATGCTTTGTGGGCACGTGCTATTCTGTAGGCCTGCGCATTAGGCTAAACATATTCATAAACATGGAATAATCCCAAGCCGGATAAAGAACGAAGGCAGGATTGGTTAACCTAGATTGTGATGTCTCACAGAAAAAGTAAACTTCTCTCAGAAGTTGGCAGCGAGTACTTGGCTCACGGTTTACCTGGTCGGGATATTAATAGTGGGGTTTTTTGTTTGTGTTTTCTTGGAATTTATTTATTTATTTTTAATGAATCCATCTTTCTGTTCTGGTAAAGCACTCAGTATGGCATTAAATCATTGGGAAATCTTTCTATTCATCCTCTCTTTTTAAGATGAATCAATTAATGTATTTCTATGTGAAAAATGAACATAGGGGGTGGGGGGAAACAAAGGAAAAGTTTCTCCTAACTTCTTCAAATTGTTTTCTTCGTATTATATGTTTGGTCGTTAATTTACAGTCAAAACAGAGAAAAACAATATTACATTATTATCACACGGAGATTAATTTGTGGTGTGATCAAAGAGGAAGGCACGGTGCCCGTTAAAATTAGAGTCATATCCATCATCGCCTTGAAGGTTGTCTCTTTGTGAATCTCAGCACCACGTCCAACATTCCTCCTGCATTTGGATCGCTCCCCGGAAGTCCCGTCCTGACCGCTCGCCAGAGCTGATTTTTGTTTCAGAAACACTGCTGTCCGTGAGCCACGCGAAGACAAGTTTCTTCACATTAAACATCAGTAATTAATGCATTAATTTGCCTACTTAATGACCTCATTAGCTTCACCAGTTATGTTCAATGTATCACAAAGAGCACCGTGGAACATCAGGCAGCTCAAGTGCTTCTTGTTAATTTCAGCCATTCTTCACTGACTGTAATCAATGTCAGTGTTTTATTTTATGTTAAGTTGAAAATAATACATTTGAAGGGAGACTATGCCGTATCCCTTTGTGCGATTGCCACAGTGTAGGAAAAAAAAACTAAAAATACAACCCTGCTATTTTTTTTATTTTCTTTTTTTTAAGCATTGCTTGAAACATTGACTTTTTCCTGACATACTACATTAATTTACTATATAAAGCATATTTCAGTAGTTTTACTTGCTGAAAATCAGTATCAAACTCAAAAAAGCAAATTTTGATCAAGTCGCTCCTTCATGAAAATACTTTTTGAGAAATAAATTGTTGGATTTATTCTTCACTATGAAATGCATCTGCAGTCACTTTAGTCTACGTCTTTAGTGCTGGGTATTTCTACAAAGCATTTCTTTCACCAACGTCTTTTAATTTTCTTCCTATGCTGCCTACTTCTGCTCTACTGTATTATATTTCACTGAGTCATTTTTGGCCCTTTAGCAGCTTTGTCCTTCATTTCCCCTTTATTATCAGTCCTTCTCCCTCTACTTGCAGAAACGATCCTTTCCTTCTGAGTCTCAACTGACGAGAAACACAAAGCTGTGACAGTAAGTACCGAGATCAAATGGTGTGCTTGGAGAAACTTTGCTGATTGCGGTGGACTGATTTGCCAGCACTGTTATATAAAAAGAGGTCAGAGGCTACAATGTTCATGAAAAGTTGGCAAAGTCAGGACAGGTTCTGAAGCTGAAACTGAAGCTCTGTGTCCCTGTTAAAAGAAATAAGTTTAGTTTGTGCTTTAACACCAGGACTTTTTGGGAGATCGTGTTCAGTTATCTTTCTTCTTTATATCTTTCTCTTTTTTGCTCTTACCTGCTACCTCATTCTCCAGGTCCAGCTGGGTCGCAGTCATGCAGCATCCCAATTTTGAGACCCGCCATCCACTCCAGAGTGAAGATCATCAGGAGACAGGTTTTGACGCGCTCCAGAGTTTCAACAAGAATGAAAACAGTATGTCAATTTTCAGTTAAGACTTCCAAACCTTGGTTACAGGTGTTATCTATAACAATTTCCCCTTCCTTGGACCAAGACCCACATCATAATATACCAATGCTGCAGTCCTTTTGGGACTAACAGACTCACAACAATGGAGATGATAAGTTTTAGGTTCATTCTGGAGATGATTAAAAAGAAAATTTTGAGCTGACTGAAGTGTGAGTCACAGATGTGGCTTGCGACACCCCCAGGCTGAGTGTGTTTTTTATGTTAACGTGTGACTGAAAGAAAACGTTGGTGGCTGGCATGTTGTGGAACTGATGAATATTCATACTGAGCGTCCCTGTGGAGCGATCCACTCCTGTAACTAATGCTGATAGACAGCTCTCCAACTTCAATGCATGTTCACCTGCAGGCCAAATTAGACTTATTACGGCCAATAAAGAAGAAACAGAGTATGTTACTTTACTTCCTTTAATCACCTTCTCTGCTCCCCTTTTTGCTCTACTGCGTGCCTTGTAAAAGAATAACTGATGGGTTATTGTGATGCAGTAAAATTGTCTAAGTATGCATTTCTGTTGCTCTGTCACAGCCTCGTCTAATAAATAAATAAATAAATATAGATATATAGATATATATAGATATATATAGATAGATATTTATTTATTTATTTATTTCTGCTTTGACACCCTAGCACTTGTTGTTTACATCTCCCCCTTGTGTCTGTTCTCAGTAGGAGGATCTCTTGACAGCAGCACTTCGGAGTCTCATTCTACCTTTCTCTCATATAGGTGAGTTATTCCGTTAATATCCCTTCATGGTGGTATCGTGAACTCGTGGCCCACTTCTCTTAGCTTCTTATCTTGTTTGTTTACTGCTTGATGACACAAGTTGCCCAAGTTGAGTTGAAGCTGGTAAATCATGCTTTGCCTCCACCACCCCCTCCCCAATGCAGGAAAGAATGGGACGACTTGTTTCTCAACAGTAATTACCTGGCCAGGATCCGGCAGGCAGGCATCAATGGGCGGCTGAGGAGCAGCCGCTTTCGGAGTGTGTGCTGGAAGGTAACTGCCAGCTGGATCAAGCGGTCCTATCGAGTTTGATTAAGGGGGCTTTGGCAAATTCCCTGTCACAGAAAAGGGAAGTTCTGGTGGCTTACAGACTTGTTCCTCAGTGGATATAACAGCCTCGAGCGTAGTTCTGAAAGGGCGGATTTTTCTGCATGTTAGTGATTTCTCAAAGATGAACTGTTGCATGGGCTGATATGTGCATTGCATGTCTATAGCTGTACCTGGAGGTTCTTCCAGAGGATAAAGAGCAGTGGATAAACAAGACAAAGGAGCTCCGGGGCCAGTATGAGAAGATCAAGGAGATGGTGAGAGCACCCATCTGTGGCCAGTGTGGTTCTAAGATATAAATGTTCTCCATTAACCTCACTGTTCATTCATATGTAGAATTTATAGCTGCTTATATCCTGAAACACGGAGCACAATATGCAGCCCATGAGGGGAAAAAACTGATCACTTATCAAATCAAAGGTTGTAATTAATTGTTGTGCATTATTGTTGTTTTGTTTTGTTTTTTTTCTGTCACAGCACATTACCAACCCCCGCAAGGCCGCAGGCCAGCAGGACCTTGTGGTGAACAACCCACTGTCCCAGGATGAGGGGGTGAGTTTTCTCCACAAATGTTTCATGGTTATGTGCAAAATATGACCCTGACACTTTGACACTTTGTGACCTTCTAATAATTATTGATACTGTCAATGACATATTGGTTTTTAACATATAGATTTACACATATTGTCATTGTAATGACAACAATCTCTTCCCTTGATTTTCTGAATGTGATTTTTTTTTTCTGTCACATCCAGAGTTTGTGGAATAAGTTCTTCCAGGATAAAGAGCTAAAGGGAATGGTCAAGCAGGATGTGTTGAGAACGTAAGTATCTCTGTTACTATTTGATTTATTTTTTTTTTCTGTTATTAACATGGCAGGAAAAAAAAATTGCTCTTTTTGTATTTGGATTAGATTCCCTGAGATCCGATACTTCCAGGATGAAGATGTGAGGACCAAGCTGACTGATATTCTCTTCTGTTATGCCAGAGAAAATGAGCAGTTACTATACAAACAGGTAACATTCAACATCGTCCCGTGTGTTTGTTCAACAAGCTCACACAGAACAAAATGCCTTTGTAACCTAAGCATTACAAGTGTCTGTAACAGGTGCCAGCCTGTGAATAGATGGCCAGCGTAGCATCTTTTTTACAAACTGGAAGTGACACATGGCTGAGTAGTGGCTAACAATATCTAAATTAAACCTGTCATGACGGATTAGAAACCTCGTGCATCACTATTAAAGAAAGACTGACCACAATTGAACTGTATTTGTTTCCTCTCCCTTCTGCCTTTTATGCATCTTACATTCTCTCTGCCTCTGTCTGCTTTTCTGTCTGTAGGGGATGCACGAGTTGCTGGCTCCCATAGTGTTTGTGCTGCACTGTGACCATCAAGCCTTTCAGCATGCCAGTGAGACGGCCAGCCCCAGGTCAGTTTGCATTTCACTGAAAAGCCATTAACACCTTCAGACCTGCTTCTCTGATGACAACATATTTTTTGTATTTATTTGTCCAAAGATTAAATTGAAAGATTCTCACTTTTTTTTCCAGTGAGGAGATGAAGTGTCTGTTAGACCCAGTGTACCTCGAGCACGATGCCTAGTAAGTATCAGCCGATTAAAAGGGTTCAGAATAAGAAATGTTTATACTTTTTAAAAAATCTCACTACATTTATCTTTGCCTCTCTCTGTAGTGCCATGTTCTCGCAGCTAATGGAGACAGCAGAGCCGTGGTTCTCCAGCTTTGAAAGGGAAGTGAGGAAGGTCTGTTCTAATTTGAAAAACTACTTTTGACACTGAAATTGATTGTGGATTGTAACACAATACCAGCTGATTGCACTGTCATGAAGACATGACATTATATTAACGCTAAATTACAATGTTGAAGAGCTCAGTCCTGGTTAATTTGACCACTCAGGTGGTTACCATGGTAGCAGCAATTGCATTTTTATTACTATAGTGAACATAGGACGAGAGGCTTCGTTGTCAGAAATGCAGACGAGCAGCTGGATCTGTTTGATGTATCCAACCGATTTGTGGCACAAGTGCAGGAACAAACAGAAACCATGATTATCAGTGACTGTCAGTCAAATTGTTACTTAAAACACTTCATGTTTTGTGAACTTTTTTTATTAGTTTTTTTCTTTTTCTACTCCAAATTAAGCAGACTGTAGAGGCTCTTCAAAGCTCTTAGAGACAAATTTGCTTTATACTGTCACAGATATCTAATCAGCCAATGATATGGCAGCAACTTGGTGCAATTAGGTTTGCAGACATTGTCAAGTTGACCTGCTGAATTTCAAACGGAGAATCAGAATGAGGAAGAAAGGGGATTTCAGTGACAGCCAAATGGGCTGGTCTGTGTTTCAGAAACGGCTGCTATGCTGGGATTTTCCCGCATGCCCATCTCTAGAGTTTACAGAGAATAGTCTGAAAAAGAGAAAATACCCAGTGAGCAGGATTTCTCTGGGCAATAATTTCTTGTTGACATCAGAACAGAATGGCCAGACTGCTTTGAGCTGATGGGAGGGGAACTGTAGCCTGATTCGACAAGTCGCAATTTATGCTGCAACATTCAGATGTTATGCTCTTTCATGTTGGTGTAAACAACTTGCAAACATGAATCTAACCTACCATCTAAGAACAGTTTAGTGTGGGGAATTTTTGTGGGGAATTTGTTTTTTTTTTGTTTTGTTTTTTTGTTGTTACCTTTGCGCCACTGTCATTGCGAGCATCACTTAAAGTCCACAGCCTACCTCAGTATGGGCACAATGTGCCGATCTTCTGACGACTGCTTCCAGCAGCATAAGACATCATGTGACCTCAGCCCATCTCAAACTGATGTCATGGCCATGACAATGACTTCACTGTACTCAAATGCCCTCCAGTCACCAGATATCCTCCTATCCTGTTAATATGAATCAAAAGATCTAATAATTAAACTCCACCTTATTGAATTAAATAAAGTAAAGCAAGTATACTTAACAAAACTCAGAATGGCATATCCTCCCAAAAGGATACTGCAGCTCCTCATTGTTGCTGATTTTCCTCATTTATATTTGCATGAAGATATTTCAGTTGTGATGGAACAATCTGCTTCCCCAGGGTAAAGAAGAAATGCTGACCACCATCCCATTCGCTCGACCCCAGGATGCAGGGCCATCTGTTGCCATAGTAACCAAAGTCAACCGCATCCAGGACCAGCTGGTGAAGAAGCACGATATCGAGCTGCACATGCATCTCAATCGGCTGGAGATCGCCCCGCAGATCTACGGGATGTCAGTATTTACATCTTTGGGCAGTCTGACTTTTTTTTTTTTTTTTTTTTTTCTCCTGATCCACTGCTGGACACAAATGCAGTAAAGCTTCTTTTTTTTTCTGTGTCTTTAGCCGGTGGGTTCGTCTGCTGTTTGGCCGGGAATTTCCTCTTCAGGACCTGCTGGTGGTGTGGGATGCCCTTTTTGCTGATTGTATCACTCTAGACCTTGTGGACTACATCTTTGTGGCCATGCTGCTCTATATCCGAGATGCTCGTACGCACCATTTCTTACTTAAATAATCCAATAATGCCATGTGTTGTCTTTGTAGCATGTAATTTCGTAAGGCATACATAAGTGGAAAACTGTGATTTACTCCGGCTCATTTAGTTAGACAGAGTTATATTACTTTGGACTACAATTGATCTTTTCATATAAATAGCATAGACTGCAGTTCTGCTTGTATAAGTGCTACTGTTATGCCAATGAGCCAAAATAATGTAACACAATGCAATTTCAGTCTGCAGTTAATGAAGCTTGTCCATTCGCACTTTTTTTTTTTTTTTTTTTTTTTTAAATAATGAAAATAAGTCTCAGACTTCTTTTTTTTTTTTTATTCTGATATTTTGTGGACTCTTTTTGTTTAGCTTTGTTTTTCTTGGACTGCAGATTCTAGTCTGTGACAAATAAGTCAAATAGAAAACACTAAGGAAGTGAGACTACAGCTTGAAACACTCTTGGTGATTCACACTTGATTAAAGCAAAGCACAAGCTGTTACCAGATTTTTATTTTTATTTTTTTAAGATTCCTCTTAAATCTGTTTTTCTTTTTTTAGTAATTGCTAGCAACTTCCAGACATGCCTGGGCCTCCTAATGCACTACCCCCCAATAGGAGACATCAACTCACTGCTGCAAAAGGCTCTGTTCCTTCGAGATCCCAAAGTAAGTTATTATACCAGCGTACTTAACTAGAAAAATAATACATGTTGGTTTTGCTGATAGAATTGACAGTTGGTGATGTAAGTCTCTATAAAAGTGCTGATGTGTGTTATGCGCTCATGTGTCTCTTTCACTGTCTAACTGGTCACAGGGTAAAATGGGGAAGAGAGAAAGAGACTCATGATCAAAATCAGAACAAACTTACAGTTAAACAAGCTCTCTTCTAGCAGCTTTTATCAAGTAATTACTGTAAAGGCGATGCCTCACTCAAAACAAGTTGCCTTTTGTCCCCATCACAGAGGAAGTAGAAGTTTTGCAGAAGTGAAAGACTCATATGCACAGTGGGCTAAAATCCTCGAGCAACACACTTTTAGCAAGGACCAAAAAACTTTTTGTGGTGTTGTTGTACTCTCAGAAAGCGCTTGGGTGTAAAAAGTGAAGTTAAAATTGGCAGCAAGTATTTTAGTTTCTCATGTTTGAGAGGTTACATTTTAATGTCGGGGCACTTACTGTAAATACAGGAAATGCAGGTGTAGTCAATGAAGCGGTCACTGCAGTTAATGACAAGTAGTCGTAGCACAAATATAAGTGCATTTTAATCTTTGTGTGTAACAAATAGGCCTCTGTGTTTATGTTTGTATGTTTAATGTACAATTAAAACACATTAATCTTAAACTAGCAACCCTTGCATATCAGAGTTTATGGTGGGTTAGTTAATGTTCAGCTCAGCAGTGCATGTTTCATGGTCTTTGCAACAGCACTTCACTCGTTCCACATTTTGTCATGTTTACAACCTTATTTAAAATGGATGAAATTAATTTTTCACCTCAATGTCCTAAACACAATATCCTCTAATGGCAAAGGGGAAAAAATTTGCTTCAAATTCTTGCAAATTTATTAAAAACAAACATACAACATGTATATAAACAGTCACAGCCTTTGCTTAATATTTTGCTGAAGTACAGTTGGCAGCAATTACAGGCTCAAGTCATTTTTAGAATGGTGGTTTATTTTTGGACAGCTTCTCTCATTCTTCATTGCAGAAGCTCTCAAGGTCATGGTGGGGAGCATTGGTCCTCAGCCATTTTCAGATCTCTCCAGAATGTTAAGTCGGTTCAAGTCTAGCTTCTGGCTGGAACATTAACAAAGGAACGAGAACCCCCCCCCCCCCCCCCCCCCCTCTTCCCTCGCCAGTCTGAGGTTTAAAGTGCTCTTGAGCAGGATATCATCAAGGATGTCGCTGTACATCACTGCATTCCTCTTTTCCTTGACCTTGAGTAGCCTCCCAGCTCCTGAAAAACATCCCAATAACATGATGCTGCCACCACAGTGCTTCATTGTAGGGATAGTATTGGTCAGCTGATGAACAGTACCTGGTTTCTTCCAGACATGACTCTTGGCATTCAGGGCAAAGAGTTCAAGCTTGGTTTCATTAGGCCAGAGAATTTATTTTATTTTTTTTTTGATTTCTCATGGTCTGAGAGACTTTCAGGTGCTTTTTGCCTTCAGGTGGGCTGTCGTGCCTTTTACTGAAGAGAGGCTTCTGTATGGCCGCTCTGTTACAGGCTTGACTAGTGGAGTGTGGCAAATTGGCCGGGCGGCCAGTTATTCTTGGTGGTTCCAAACTTCTTCAATTTACATATAATGGTGGCACGGTGGTTAGCACTGTTGCCGCACAGCAAGAAGGTCCTGAGTTCAATTCCACCATCAGGCCGGGGTCTTTCTGTGTGGAGTTTGCATGTTCTCCCCGTGTTTGCGTGGGTTCCCTCCGGGTACTCCGGCTTCCTCCCACCGTCCAAAGACATGCACTTGTGGGGATAGGTTAATTGGATAATCCAAATTGTCACTAGGTGTGAATGTGAGTGTGAATGGTTGTCTGTCCCTGTGTGTTGGCCCTGCGACAGACTGGCGACCTGTCCAGGGTGTACCCTGCCTCTCGCCCTATGACAGCTGGGATAGGCTCCAGCGCCCCTGAAAAGGATAAGCGGAAGCGAATGGATGGATGGAGGTCACTCTGCTTACTGTGACTTTCATTGCTGCAGAAACTGTACTCTTCCCCAGATCTGTGCCTCAATACACTCCTGTCTCTGAGGTCTACAGACTTGGACTTCATGGCTTGGTTTGTGCTCTGAAATGGACTGTCAACTATGGGACCTCATATAGACAAATGTGGGCCTTTCCACACCATGTCCAATCAACTGAATTTACCACAGGTGGACTCTAGTGGCAGATGATCAGTGGAAATGGGATGTACCTGAGCTCAACTTTGATGATAAATGCAGTGGGAAAAAAACTTCCAATGTAAAAGTCCTGTCCTGAGTTTGATTACGAAAATCCTAAAATGGCACAATGATGCAACTGCAAGACAGTTAAAGTAAAAACAGAAGTACTTGTGCACTTGGTAAATGTGAAACTATGTCAAGTGCAAAACTCTGGTCTAGTTTGGAAATCCAAAAAAGACCTGATACATTTTTGCCAAGATTTCTCCAGCCCTGACCATACTTTTCCTGTCATACACTTGTTTCTTTCCTCCTGCGGTCTTTCTGATTTTTGTTCACTTAACCAGAGGTCTGCTGTGCTGTCTTTGACCTTAGCGAACACCTCACCTAAATTATCTTTTGTTCCTCGTCCAAATTCATTGACCTGTATACTGAACAACTCCACCAAACTCCTGTTCACCACTCTCCTGAGATGAAATTTCAGGAAGGTGTTGATCTGACATGACAGTGTTACCCCCAGGTGAACAGCCATGTCAAACCAGGTCAACATCTCTC
>NW_024582477.1:614292-620245 GCF_018398535.1 Haplochromis burtoni | reverse complement strand
TTTTTTTTTTTTTTTTATTCTGATATTTTGTGGACTCTTTTTGTTTAGCTTTGTTTTTCTTGGACTGCAGATTCTAGTCTGTGACAAATAAGTCAAATAGAAAACACTAAGGAAGTGAGACTACAGCTTGAAACACTCTTGGTGATTCACACTTGATTAAAGCAAAGCACAAGCTGTTACCAGATTTTTATTTTTATTTTTTTAAGATTCCTCTTAAATCTGTTTTTCTTTTTTTAGTAATTGCTAGCAACTTCCAGACATGCCTGGGCCTCCTAATGCACTACCCCCCAATAGGAGACATCAACTCACTGCTGCAAAAGGCTCTGTTCCTTCGAGATCCCAAAGTAAGTTATTATACCAGCGTACTTAACTAGAAAAATAATACATGTTGGTTTTGCTGATAGAATTGACAGTTGGTGATGTAAGTCTCTATAAAAGTGCTGATGTGTGTTATGCGCTCATGTGTCTCTTTCACTGTCTAACTGGTCACAGGGTAAAATGGGGAAGAGAGAAAGAGACTCATGATCAAAATCAGAACAAACTTACAGTTAAACAAGCTCTCTTCTAGCAGCTTTTATCAAGTAATTACTGTAAAGGCGATGCCTCACTCAAAACAAGTTGCCTTTTGTCCCCATCACAGAGGAAGTAGAAGTTTTGCAGAAGTGAAAGACTCATATGCACAGTGGGCTAAAATCCTCGAGCAACACACTTTTAGCAAGGACCAAAAAACTTTTTGTGGTGTTGTTGTACTCTCAGAAAGCGCTTGGGTGTAAAAAGTGAAGTTAAAATTGGCAGCAAGTATTTTAGTTTCTCATGCTTGAGAGGTTACATTTTAATGTCGGGGCACTTACTGTAAATACAGGAAACGCAGGTGTAGTCAATGAAGCGGTCACTGCAGTTAATGACAAGTAGTCGTAGCACAAATATAAGTGCATTTTAATCTTTGTGTGTAACAAATAGGCCTCTGTGTTTATGTTTGTATGTTTAATGTACAATTAAAACACATTAATCTTAAACTAGCAACCCTTGCATATCAGAGTTTATGGTGGGTTAGTTAATGTTCAGCTCAGCAGTGCATGTTTCATGGTCTTTGCAACAGCACTTCACTCGTTCCACATTTTGTCATGTTTACAACCTTATTTAAAATGGATGAAATTAATTTTTCACCTCAATGTCCTAAACACAATATCCTCTAATGGCAAAGGGGAAAAAATTTGCTTCAAATTCTTGCAAATTTATTAAAAACAAACATACAACATGTATATAAACAGTCACAGCCTTTGCTTAATATTTTGCTGAAGTACAGTTGGCAGCAATTACAGGCTCAAGTCATTTTTAGAATGGTGGTTTATTTTTGGACAGCTTCTCTCATTCTTCATTGCAGAAGCTCTCAAGGTCATGGTGGGGAGCATTGGTCCTCAGCCATTTTCAGATCTCTCCAGAATGTTAAGTCGGTTCAAGTCTAGGTTCTGGCTGGAACATTAACAAAGGAAAGAGACACCCCCCCCCCCCCCCCCCCCCCTCTTCCCTCGCCAGTCTGAGGTTTAAAGTGCTCTTGAGCAGGATATCATCAAGGATGTCGCTGTACATCACTGCATTCCTCTTTTCCTTGACCTTGAGTAGCCTCCCAGCTCCTGAAAAACATCCCAATAACATGATGCTGCCACCACAGTGCTTCATTGTAGGGATAGTATTGGTCAGCTGATGAACAGTACCTGGTTTCTTCCAGACATGACTCTTGGCATTCAGGGCAAAGAGTTCAAGCTTGGTTTCATTAGGCCAGAGAATTTATTTTATTTTTTTTTTGATTTCTCATGGTCTGAGAGACTTTCAGGTGCTTTTTGCCTTCAGGTGGGCTGTCGTGCCTTTTACTGAAGAGAGGCTTCTGTATGGCCGCTCTGTTACAGGCTTGACTAGTGGAGTGTGGCAAATTGGCCGGGCGGCCAGTTATTCTTGGTGGTTCCAAACTTCTTCAATTTACATATAATGGTGGCACGGTGGTTAGCACTGTTGCCGCACAGCAAGAAGGTCCTGAGTTCAATTCCCCATCAGGCCGGGGTCTTTCTGTGTGGAGTTTGCATGTTCTCCCCGTGTTTGCGTGGGTTCCCTCCGGGTACTCCGGCTTCCTCCCACCGTCCAAAGACATGCAACTTGTGGGGATAGGTTAATTGGATAATCCAAATTGTCACTAGGTGTGAATGTGAGTGTGAATGGTTGTCTGTCCCTGTGTGTTGGCCCTGCGACAGACTGGCGACCTGTCCAGGGTGTACCCTGCCTCTCGCCCTATGACAGCTGGGATAGGCTCCAGCGCCCCTGAAAAGGATAAGCGGAAGCGAATGGATGGATGGAGGTCACTCTGCTTACTGTGACTTTCATTGCTGCAGAAACTGTACTCTTCCCCAGATCTGTGCCTCAATACACTCCTGTCTCTGAGGTCTACAGACTTGGACTTCATGGCTTGGTTTGTGCTCTGAAATGGACTGTCAACTATGGGACCTCATATAGACAAATGTGGGCCTTTCCACACCATGTCCAATCAACTGAATTTACCACAGGTGGACTCTAGTGGCAGATGATCAGTGGAAATGGGATGTACCTGAGCTCAACTTTGATGATAAATGCAGTGGGAAAAAAACTTCCAATGTAAAAGTCCTGTCCTGAGTTTGATTACGAAAATCCTAAAATGGCACAATGATGCAACTGCAAGACAGTTAAAGTAAAAACAGAAGTACTTGTGCACTTGGTAAATGTGAAACTATGTCAAGTGCAAAACTCTGGTCTAGTTTGGAAATCCAAAAAAGACCTGATACATTTTTGCCAAGATTTCTCCAGCCCTGACCATACTTTTCCTGTCATACACTTGTTTCTTTCCTCCTGCGGTCTTTCTGATTTTTGTTCACTTAACCAGAGGTCTGCTGTGCTGTTACTTCTCCCATGCAGAACGTTTGTAGTTGTACCGTTTTATTTGCATGTAAGCTCGACGTTGTTGTGTGAACAAGTTAAATCAGCACGGAGTCTTTGACCTTAGCGAACACCTCACCTAAATTATCTTTTGTTCCTCGTCCAAATTCATTGACCTGTATACTGAACAACTCCACCAAACTCCTGTTCACCACTCTCCTGAGATGAAATTTCAGGAAGGTGTTGATCTGACATGACAGTGTTACCCCCAGGTGAACAGCCATGTCAAACCAGGTCAACATCAGATTTATACCTGGAGGGTGGTTGGGGAGGGTTCATCCCTAATAACAGTGCAAGAAGGGGCATGGTGGAGGTTTGTTGCTCATAAGTACTGACTCAGAAACATATATTGACTTATTTATGTAGTCATGCATGTGCACATATTTTCGGTTGACTTGTTTACTCTGAGATTACTTGTTTGTTGTGCACAGCAGAGGTTTTTAATCGGTCTTGTTAAAGTTGTTAACAATAACAGTTTAAGCTTAAGTTATTGTTTTTGTAGAACAACCCGCGACCTGTGAACTACCACTTCCAGCAGAACCTGGATTACTACAAAACAAAGGGAGCTGACCTGATGAACAAGACACGGTAAAATAAGGCACAGCCTTGTCTTTGAATGGACCTGACATCGCGCACACACATGGATATAAACATATGGGGCATGCATGCATACATACATGTATGCATCCAGGACAAAAATGCATGTTTCCAATTCAAAATTAATTGGACAAACTAAGATATTTTAAAATATAAGGAATGTTTTTAATACTTTCCAGTCAAAGACTGCCTGAAGTTTATAACCCAACACATCACCAAATGCTGCGTTTCCTCCCTTGAGATGCTCTGCCAGGTTTTTACTGCAGTCTCCTTCAGTCGCTGCTTGTTTGTGGGTCTCCATTTAATTTTGTATTTAATAACTGAAAGGTTATTAGGTTGTGATGAGGTGACTGTCTTGGTATTCTTTAGATCATTATCCATTTGCATTGTAAAGCACCATCTGATCAGTCATGCTGCTTTTATTTGAATCTTATCTGAGAGCATCACCCTGTGGTGAAGTTCAGACCAAAGAAAATGAAAATTTTGTCTTTGTCCAGAAAATTATGGACTCAACTGTATCTCATACAATATGGGTTACATTAGTGGCCGTTGATAAAAATTGCTTTAGTTTAGTTATGTGCAAGTAATCCCAGTGAGCCAAAGGTTCAGACTGCTGTTTCAAACTACCCTCCCCTCTATTCTGGGCTCTATATGACGCCCATGACAGCTTGCAGAACTTTGAACCTTCACACATAAATGACAGATGGGTCCATTTGACTCGAACATGGCTACAGTTTTCAGTATTTGTCATTATTTATATATTCACATTAAAAATGTGTCTATATGTATAAAATACTAAAATTGCTCCTGCACGGATCCTTAAGTTTTATTAAAGCATAACCTTACCTTGTAAGTCCACTCGCCATTAGTCATTTTATTTCCTGCTTTCTATTCGTACATATTCTTTCACATGAGCACATTCTTTAGGTCAGTGAAATTGTATAAAAGTAATATAAAATAGGCAGTGTTTGTAGGCTCCCTTGTGTGCATGAGACAAGAATGCGGTCATTAAAAAAAAACCTCAGATGAGCTATTAGAAATCAGACCTCCACTCGGAGCATTAAAGTTTTATAGGGTCTAAAACTACCTTAAGATCTGCAGTCGTTAATATTAAGAACGAGATGTCAATTTGTGTTATTGTGCCGGGTAATCCAGGTTTTAAATTCTGGGATAACTGTTTTGCATTCAAGAATTAAGCACCAAAAAAAAAAAAAACCTCTCATGAGCCATTTTATAGCATTTGTTTTGTCTTTGAGACTTCTCAGGCTAATCCCACATTTCTGGAAGCAGGGTTTAATTTTTATATCTTATAAAATATAAACCTCTGGATACCTTGAAGGTAGAACATTTGTTAAATAATGCTAAAAGTAGTAGTTTGGAAAATCTTCTGGTAAAGATAAGATCAGGTGAAGTGTCTCATATCCTTTTCTTTCTAGCTCTGGCTCTACAAAAGCTGCTCCACTCAACATCAACAAGGTCTCCAGCAGTCTGCTCAACTTCGGCAGGAAGCTCATTGCTCCAGCCATGTCTGGTGCGTCTATTTCACCAATCAACAGCGAGGTACACTCCTCCTCTTCCTCCTCCTCGTCCACCTCCCCGGCCTCGGCCCCTACGCCCATCTCACCACACCCGCTGGCAGATCCGTCAGCTCCGACACAGACCCAGGGCCAGGCCCAGACTCAGCACTATCGCCTGCTCAAGTCTGAAAGCATGCCTGTCCACCTGAGCAAAGGTGAGCACAAGTAGTCAAAACAGAAATGTTCCAGATTTGTGGCAGGACAGATGTGATGACATCCTTCTTACCATCTACTAGTTGGTGTATTATGTACCCGGTGAATTACCCTTACACCCTTTTTAACACTGGTTGTTGAAGTTTGTTCAGCCTTTTGGTTTGTGTGGTTATGGCAGCATCGGCTTTGACTCTCCTGTCTGTTAGATGGCGTTTCAGGTGGAGTGTCTCAGGCCTCAGCCCAGACTCACAGTGACACACAAGGTAACTGCTGTTATGGCAACTGCTTGTGTGACATGCCCGGCCTTATTTGTCCGTGCTTTCATCACTGCCAGCCCATTTCTAAGCATCCTGCATGTTGTACGCCGTTTGCTCACCTGTCCCTGCTGTTCGTGTGCCAAATGTTACCATAAACAGACATGAGTGTGTGCTGCATGTGATTTTCAACTGTGACCACCAGAGGGAGATCACAGCTCGCTGCATCAGTGCAGATGATGGCATAGGCATCACTAGTGAGCTGCGACATCTCTCATCAGTAGTCCTTTAAAAAACCAAACAAAAAACCTGTCAGCAAGTTTCTGTTGTTGCATCACTGTAGCTGTAAACCCCTATTTGTCGTGTGTGTGTGTGTGTGTGTGTGTGTGTGTGTGTGTGTGTGTGTGTGTG
>NW_024582477.1:583850-614272 GCF_018398535.1 Haplochromis burtoni | reverse complement strand
GTGTGTGTGTGTGTGTGTACCAGCTTGCTGTTTAGTCTGCAGTGACAAAGAAAAATGCAAAGAAATGGTTTATCTAATGACTCATTATAGACCAACAGATTTGCAGTCAATTAATAACTGCAAAAGTCTGTTATTAATTGATTACTTACATTTGCATTTAATTGCTGCATTAATGAGCATCATTCTCTGAGCAGCAGGGACTGCGCCTCTCCAATCAGCTCCTGCTTTGCTCTGTGGTGAGGCGCACTGCTGCAGATTTGCATTATCTAAAAACAGATGATGACATGGAAGCTAAAAACTCTAGGAAAGGAAATATAACAGACTCATTAGCACTACTAGACACTTTTATTTATCTATTTATTTATTTAGTTTTTAGATGCACTTGGGGAAAAAATCATTTATCATTTAAAACACAATGCATGTCTTTTCTGATTGTGAATTCATGAATTCACAATTTCTACATCTCATTCAGCACGGGGGGAAAAATCTGCAATTCCAGCTTCACAGTCCAGATTTCAGAGTCTTGTCTTGCACTTAGCTGTTTAATCTCTTTCTAAATTACAGATATTTATGAGATTTGGCCTCCATAAATAGGGTTCTTCATAGAGTTTAAAGGAACAATAGTTTCTTTCATGTTTATTTCCTGTGCAGGTTGTTCTCCCGTAAATTCAAATAAGGTGACGTCCATAGGTTTTCAACTTCCTAGTGTTACTAATAAAAATGTCTGTCTGTGCTTCTTAGGCCAAAGCTCGAGGACGGTCAGCTCCTCTACAAGCATAGAAAGCCTCTCCGGTGGCCGTGGTCAATCCACCGCCTCCCCGCCTCTTCCCCCATCCAGAGGGAGTGATGTCAGCACTTCATCCCCGCCCCTCTCCGCCACCAAGAAGGAGTCCTTCTTTAACATCACTCGCTCGCGCTCCCACAGCAAGACTATGGGCAAGAAAGAGATGGTAAGTCTTTTTAATTTTCTCTCACAGCTTTAACCATAATCCCTTCTTTGTAGGGTTTCCTTCAGTTTCCAATTTTCTCTGTTTGTGTTTGTGGGATCAACAGGAAGAAGACCTGGAAGCCCAAGTGTCTTTCCTGCAGGGCCAGATCAACGACCTGGAGGCCATGAGCAAATACTGTGCTAAGATGATGAACACACACATCTGTAAGTTCAGCCACACATGGTTACATGGCTTAAAAAAAAACCATTCAGTCTAATTCCACTCGTGCGTCAGCGTCTGCTGCAGGTTATATTTTTGTCTAACTTAAATTTGTAAATTTCCAAATTTCTAATTTTGCTAAAAATTTACTGACAATAATAATACTGTTTATGTTTTCGAATTGTAATATAGTGATAGTAATATAGTCGATTTTTGTGGCCGATCAGTGCCTGACCACTCATTGTTCCTCTAGGTAAAATCCAGGAAGTGATTCTCCAAGAACACATCGAGAAAGAGGATGAGGTCCTGGTCTCACTGGCTGGACTCAAACAGGTGACTGTGTGAGCAGATGCTATAAGTGTGTATTCATTTTTGTGATGTCCCTTTTATAATCATATTCACTAACTCATCTCTGTGGCCTCCTCCTCCCTGTCAGATTAAAGACATCCTAAAGGGAGCGCTGCGCTTCAACCAGAGCCAGCTGGAAGCTGAGGAGAATGAAGAAATCACCATTGCTGACGATCACTACACGTCCACAGCAGCAGCAGGTGAAACTGTTCTAAGCACCAGCAGCCTCCACAGTGGCCAGCAACAGCAGGCAAACATCAGGCCGAGCAGGGACTCCGAGCTGGAAGGGAGCGCGAGCATGGACGAGAAGGAGGAGGAGCAGGCCATGACACCATTTGATCAACAGGTCAGCGTTTTTCCTGTCTGCGTAAATTATTGCTCTGTACCTCTGCCAGCTGTATTGGCATCAAATACAGTTTAACGTTCACTCCATACAGGATTATGTTTCGTCGTCTGTTCTGCTGTTTGACCCTTTGATCCCAGGATTCATTCATTTTAAATCCTAATCCCTTTCATGTCTGCAAGTCTGTGTTCAGAGTGGTTTTGTATCTTTCCAGGATTATGGTGTGTCATGCTAAATCTGCTCTCCTAAGAATTATACCATTTCTGAATGATACCGCCCAGCACAGCAAGTTTATCTCAAAACACTCAGCTTTAGGCCAAGGCAAGCGTGATCTCACACTTTAGGCATTTATGCAGTTTTAAAAAAAGATTCTTGCATGCAGGTGGCGTCTTCTCTGGGCTTGGAGGGCAAAAACTGGGACGATTACATCCTTATTTCCCAGGACGGAGACCTACACGCCGAAACTGGAGGAAAGTCTGCATCCGAGCGCACTCCTCCAATCAGACGGGGGCGTGGCATGGTGCGGATGGAGCCTGAGGGTGCGGCTGGAACTTTCCAAGATCCCCTAATGGCAGGCACCACATCAGGTTCCTCCAGCCCAGATGAAGGCTCCACCCACAGCAAGGACTCTGACTTTACCATCGTTAACCCGAACGACCTGTGAACGTGTTAAATCACCGCCCTATTCCTTCACCTATACCCGTTCTGGTTCATATCCATTCAGCGGGGTTTGATCAGAGAAAAGTGACCTGGAATTGGTGAGGGGACTTTAGGTCAATGGTGAAACTGAAACTGCTCTCAACATAGAAATTGAACACATGGACTGTGACACTTGTGTCACAAATACCCGATACTCTCTCTTTAATCTGTGCCACTTCAGTCCTGTCTGAGCTGATGCTGTATGCTGTCTCATCTCCTTATTATGCTGGGCCTTTTTAGTGGGTACAATCTAACCTCATCCGTCACTCATGATGATTTGTAGTTCCCTGCTCTACAGAGAGAGGGCGCCATTGAACTGCTTACCCTGTCACTACAAGATGATTCTAAAGAGTTGGACCTGAAACTGCAGTTTACCTTCAGGAGGGGACTCCTTTTCTCTTACTGTAATGATTGAGAGTGTGGTGCTGTTGTTCCTCGTGAATGTGGAGCTCTGGCCACACCTCTGCCTGTGTTCTGTCTGCGTGTATGCCTCTAAAGAGGAAGCGCTCTGCCCTGATACTCGAAGGAAAGAAGGATGGTGTCGTCCTGTCACTTGTTGAGGGCAGCTTTCTCCCCCCCTCATAAACCAGTGCCTCTGACCGTTATTCTTCTCAGCCAAACAAAACCTAACTCTGTGATCTTTTTTTTTTCTTTTTTTTTTTTTAATTTAAGAAAACTCTTTTAAAGAAAACTGTTTTGTTTTTATTTTTAACCCTTTAGTGCTTTAATTTCCCTGGTGTATATGATTCAATTATGGAATAAATCTCCTTTACCTTTGTTTTAAAATTGATTCCAATATGGACAATTCAGTGTCAGTTATCTTTGCTCACGTTACAGGTAAGTTGTTCTCGTGTTCTGTGGCAAAATTACGCAAAGCAGCACACAAAGAATGTTCCTCTATAGCTGCCTATTCAGCCTAATTAACTCTAGACCAATAAAACTACATTGCTCTTGCTAAAACGCTGAACTTCTAGTGTCTTCTTTGGATTACTTGCTCTCAAGACTTTGAGTTAACACATTGTCCTGATTGGATAGCAGCAGTAAAAAGCAGACAGGAAGTGTGGGTAAATGGAGTAGGAGTATAACAACTGAACCATGGATTCGCAGCTAATGGTATTATTACGTATGCTGTGTACTTTGAGCAAATTTTGCAGAGATATCAGTCTTTGTGGTTTATTTAAAAGCTATTCTGGGGTTTTGGTTAAATAATGGTCTTCATCTCCAGATATTATTCATTGTTGCGAGGAGCTGCTACAGATGTTTATAACATATTTAACTGCAAAACCATCCATACTTACAGCAGCAGCATGGGTAAGCCTATATTTCAGTGAAACTGAGAGATGATTATGCCCAGGACAGTAAAAACTTGGATCTCATGCAAATAAAATGTGCATTTATATGTACAAACACTTACTATGTTCACATTTACAACTGCTTGTTAATGCAAATATGTAATCAGCCAGTCACATAGCAACAACTCAATGTGTTTAGGCTCATAAAGTTGGTCAAAATGACCTGCTGGAGTTCAAACCAAGCCTCTGAGTGGACAAGAAAGGTGATTTGAGTTTGAACAGTTGTGTCAGATGAGCTGATCTGAGTGTTTCCAAAAACTGCTGAGCTGCTGGGATTTTTCCTGCACAACCATCTCTACACTGAAAAAGGGGAAAATATCCAATTAATAGCAGTTTGGGCAAAAAATTGTTGATACCAGCCGTCAGAGGAGAATAGCCAGACTGCTTCGAAATCAACAACAACTCAAATGACTATTTATTCCAACCACAGCAATTTTTAAATGCACGACACGTTGAACTGTGATGGAGATGGGCTACACCAGCAGAAGGCCATACCACTGTTGTTATGCTGTTAGCTAAGAAAAGGAAAGAGAAGCTACTTCTGTTCTCCAGTCAGAGTAGAAAATTGGGAAAAATGTTGCCTGGTCTGATGCCATGATTCCTACTGCAAGATGGTAGAGAGAGAATTTGCCATAAGTGACATGAACGCATTGGTTCATCCTTCTTATTATCAATGGTTCAGGCTAGTGATGATGTAATGGTGAGGCTGATCTTGGCACAGTTTGAGCCCTTTAGTACCAGTTCAGCATCATTTAAACCCCAGACTATTACCTGACTACTGTTACTGACACAGCTATCCCTTTATGACTACAGTGTGGGCATGCTTCCAGAAGGATTACATGCCATGTCACAAAACTAATCAAACTAGTTTCTTGAGCATGACAATGAGTTCAATGTACTCAAATGGCCTCCAGTCAGCAGCTCTCAATCCAATAGAGCACCTTTGGGATATATTGTAATGGGAGATTCACATAATGAATGTTCAGCTTATAAATCTGCAGTAACTGATATCAATGAACCAAAATCTCTGCCAGTATGCTTTAAAGCAGTTGCTTGCAAGGTGTACCAAATAAAGTGGTCATTGGTGCATGTTTTAATGGTTGGAAATAGTCATTAATTGTGACCTTTCAACCGTGATGCACCAAAGCTTTATATGGAAGCTGTAATTAGTTTTTTTTTTTCCACTGCTCATCGCAGCAGCATCACAGGTCTGCTTCCCCAGCTGTCATCGCAGCACTCCTCTTGCTTGTGTCATGCGTCACTATAGCTGAAAGCTCCATCAAGTCTTGCAGAAAAACAGAGGCATGCACACAAGTCATTTAAAAACTAGTTTATTTTCATCCTGGCTGCTGAGGAAGGTAATCGTGAACTGACCTTTTACAGAACTACTCGAGCCTCATTTATCTACACCAATAATATGTATCTGGAATGTTTTCATTCAGGATCAATAACTTATGTAAAATATTCTTTGCAGTAAAAGGATAGAATTACTTAATAAAATACTGTACAGCGTTTTAAAACACAAACATAACAGTATTAGTTCCCTCTAACCACATATTTACACTTCTGGAATTGATCGTTTTGGTAGGTAACACCGGGTTCATTAGCACAAGCCTTTTTTTTTTTTAAATGTAAATACAAAAATATAGAATACTGTATGTAAGACCGTAGTAAGATGGCAAAGTGGTGGATTTTTAGTAAGACAAAGGATCTCAAGTTAATTGAATCGAAGTTGAGTGAAGAGCAGCGACTGGGGACCAAAAGACAGGTAATCAAAATCTAGAGACAAAAAGAGACTGCGTTGGTCCACAAGTAACGACAGAAGACCTCAAACATGCACACATCCTTTGACAAACTGTTTCTTTTAACTCGCACGCAAGCTGTCTTACACACCAATCTGAATTTAATCACTGTGGAGTAAAAGTCACCATTTTTTTCCAAAAAGGTTTTGTCTTCTGGTTTCAATCATCCCCTGACCTCAGAAAACATTGCACATAACAAGTGAACATTAAACATTTGGCTTATTTACAGTTTAATACAGTACAAACCGCTCAACCTTGGCTTCAGTAACTACATTCATCTCGGCAGCTTCGCATTTCATTAGTCTTCCCTTGGCTGTGCGCCGCCTTCTCTGGCTCGAAGGTTCAGTAACAGGTGAGCTTACAGTGGCTGCGTTTTGAAGACTTGCATTCATCAGTTCTCCTGTTTCTCTTAATATCTGTTACTCTCTGTAATGCCTACAAAACACTTTGATAGCTTGCCCACTCTGGGAGACTAAGACAGTGTAACACACACACACACACACACACACACACGTGAAAAGAGTTTTTCACAGCAGCTAGGTGCCCTCTTTTTTTTCTACTTGCTATGCCGACTGTCCTCTAGTGCTCATTGCAAGTTTTTCATTGTGGCCTCTGCGTGTTTGGGAGCTTGCCCGTCTTAATCCGGCTCTCTCCTTGGTGAGGTTTCCAGCCAGAGCAGCATCACGGACCTGCTTCATGTTCTCCAGGACTTCAGCCTTGGCGTGTTTCAGCAGGTCAGCCTGGCCCTGGGTGTCAGGAAAGATGGGGAACACAAAAATCAGGAGGCAGGGGTTACAAAGAACGAGGGTGAGGGCAGGGAGGTTGAAAGAACAAACTATGAGCAACCAGCCAGAGGCTGAAACATGTTCTGATACTCTGCCCCGATTGGCTGTTGGGCTTTTTCAGCGTGCATGAGTGTATAACTGACCTTAAGGATGGTGATGTTCCAGCTGAAACGCTCAACTGCTCGGCTGACCTTGGAACCTTTCAGCCCCTCTTTCGTACCCAGGCTTTGCAGTTTTTCGTGAAACTCCATGGCTAGAACGAAAAAGCAAAGAACCACAGCAGATCAGACTTACAGTTCCAATCTCGTACATTTAAATTAAAAAAAAAAAAAAAAGTATATCATCCTTTACAGGAACATGGTGCACTTTTCTCCAAGGCAATCAACATGGCTAACAGGCCATACTAACATGACAACACCTGCTAAACATCTGCACAGTGCCACTGTTGTGAGCATGTTAGCATTTATTTCAAATTACTTCCGTGCCTCAATCTATGCTCTCATTATGAAAATAAAAACAAAAATGAATCATGTTAAATAAAATTCTGTTTTTTTTTCCTCCAAGTGAACAACATAATTATCACTGACGCAGTAGCCTTCAGGTCTCCTACTTCCACACAGAGCTGTGTCCAATATGAGAACATTTCATCTGACCTTACTCTGACTTTCTAAGGACGTCATACATAATTTAGCTTACAAACAGAGACAAGCTCTTCTTTCCCCCACATCATTTTGGCCCCCCCCCCCCCCCCCAAAAAAATAAAAAGGGAAAAAAAGGCCCATCACACCACTTTTTGTTAAGTCATACAGCAAAAGAGTGGAGCAAAATCTACCAGGAACACTGAGATAATCATGCTAGGGATGTGCTGGGCATGTCTCGAGTACTAAAGCTTACCTGCTTCACAATCTGACTAAGAGAGGAAAAAACTGGAATTACACGATTACTACGATTGAATGTCGTAGTGACCTTTTATATTAGATGCCAGCTCTATCCTTTCAAACATCCATCCGTTTAGTTTCTTTAAACCTTCATTATTATTCATTTGGGGGTTATTGAGGGGCTGGAGTCTATCCCAGCTGGGCCAATATTGATCATGGCAGATAGTTGCCCCTCCCTGAGCCTGGCCCTGCTGGAGGTTTCTTCCTGTTAAAAGGGAGTTTTTTTTTCTTCCCATTTTCACCAAGTGCTTGGTCACAATGGGTTGTCTGGCTGTTGGGGTTTTCCCTGTATTACTGGAGGGTTTTTACCTCACAATATAAAAGCGCCTTGAGGCGACTGCTGCTGTGATTTGGTGTTATATGAATGTAGCTGAATTTTGGTTAAGATAATCTTCGGTCCACAGCTCGCACACGTTGCTGGCCGGGTTTTATCTTTCCAAAGTGACTGCTGCAGTCAGTTGCTTTGTGTGCTGCAAATTCAGAACTGTATAAGTATGAGTCTAAACATCAAGCTTGCTTGAGTGCACCCTGCCTTTCTCTGATGGTTTTTTTTTTTTCCCCTCTGACACTTGCAGCTACATTTTAACTTGTACTGCATATTTAGCTTCTCACATCACCTTTGCTCGGCTGTCCCCACATTCAATGTTCATATCTGCCCAATGATCTTTGTGCTCTGGGTCAATCAGTGAGTTTCAATATTACATCTGCAAGCTTAAGCCCCAGAAGATTCTACGCTCACCTTTGGATCGCATTAAGGAGGTCTATTTGACCAACTCTGTCTCTGTTCAGTCAGTAAATACTGATGGCCATTTTTCATTATTCTCAAGCCTGGAGTCTTCTTCCAGGCTTCTTAAGCCTGGAGTTGATGACGGTTTTTTTGTACTTTTTTAACAAACCAAATTCTAGAAGACACAGGTGGAGGATGTGTACCTGTGTAATCTTCAAACTTTTGGGGGAGATTAAGTCACATCATACACAATAGCCGATTACAAAATGAAACTGCCAGGCGTCTGAGAGACTGAGAGAGAAAGACGCAGAGAAATTAAGACAGCGTCACAGAAGTCAGGCCGGCAGCTAGTTAGCCTGTGTGCAATGAGTTGTGTTCCTGGCTTCCTCTGGCCGCTCCGGGCCACTGTCCCACTGTTACCATGGAAACCCGGAAGTGGGTTAACATGGGGCACACATCAGTGTGAGCTATCAACAAGAACCCAGACGTTAGACATGCCAAAATGTGGACCACACACACACACACACACGCAGAAGAGTGAACAGATTGGGTGCTAGTCTATTTCACCCATCCCTGACACATGATTCTTCCCGGTCAATAAACGTCTGCAAACATGGACACGCACCTGCACACACATACGCTGTCACTGCTCTACATTCACACACACCTACATAAGTTGCCTGAATAATAACCTTTACTGCGTGGTTGCTAGGCAACTCAAAGCCTACGTGCCACTGTAGTGTGCGTGTGCGACTGTGTGTCTATTTCCCTGTGAAATCAAGCGAAGTCTAGGGTGGGGAGGGGGGTATTTTTCAAGCCAATATTGTTCAGTCTGTGCATACACAGGCAAACAACACTCCCAGATACAGGGTCTTGACCCAGAGATAAAATAGCCTTCAGGGCCAGCCAATCAGCATGTGACAGGTATTTGTCATCGTCACTTTATGTCCTCAGCCTGAACCGTGAAGCAACTGAGATGGAAATGATCCGACTTCCAGCAGAGATCTCGTCAAGAAACGACCGGGCTGTGAGCATCTGATGAAGTGTAAAATCTATACTTCCAGATGTCACACAGAGGCCAGCGCCCTGAGAGAAAAGCAGCTGATCATCTGGGGTTAATGACGGACAAGTTCTCCCAAAATTAGAACAAAAAAAAAAAAAAGTGGGTATGACTCCATACCCCTTGATGGCGCTTTTCATCTGTGACCAACCTCTCCATACTGGAGGAACAAACTGTACTCCTCCAAATGTTATGCTCCCGCAATTAAGATAATTTTACTACCTAACAACCAATTTAAAGAGGCCCTCAAAGAAGGAAAAATGTTGCTGTTCTCCAATAGTCTTTTTTTCCTGACCCGTTTCTCCTGTCGCCACCCTCTCAGAAGAAATAAGGAGTGAGAGAATAAGTCCAGGACGAATGATCCTGTCCAGTTTGAAGACGGAAAGGAGAAACACAAGAAGAGCAGGTGATAAGACGCGCAAAGCTAGGACTACTGTGTGCAGGCTTCCCTATGAGCCAATCAAATTTTCTTCTGGATTATGCTGTCGTCTTGAGAACTTATTATTTCACACAAAGAAACATCAATGCAGGGAAAGGAGAAAAAAAAAGTGCCTTTTAAAATCTTAAACTGGGATCAGGATGAGATGAGAGGAAGGTTATTTCTCACAAGCAGAAGTTTTATTGACGATTGATGATTACTGAGATGGGATGGAAAACAAAAAGATAAAAACGATCCATGTCTGGGCTTTACACAAGCATCTGCTTAGAGTCAACCTTTTTCTGTCCTTTGTTTAGATTTTTCATTTAGTTTTTAATCCCATTCATTTGAGCAGGCAAGCCTTGCAGATTCATTTTACTGCTGGATTTGGGGCGATCGTGGCTCAAGAGTTGGCAGTTCGTCTCGTAATTGGAAGGTTGCCGGTTCGAGCCCCGGCTTGGACAGTCTCGGTCGTTGTGTCCTTGGGCAAGACTTCACCCGTTGCCTACTGGTGTCCAGCAGCCTCGCCTCTGTCACTGCGCCCAGGGCAGCTGTGGCTACAATGTAGCTTGCCATCACCAGTGTGTGAATGTGTGTGTGAATGGGTGGATGACTGGATATGTAAAGCGCTTTGGGGTCCTTAGGGACTAGTAAAGCGCTATACAAATCCAGGCCATTTACCATTTACACACATCCGAGAGAGACTAGAATTATATGTGAGGTGTTCACAGCAGCATAAATTGACAGTGCATTTGAATCAGTGATGAAGCATCATCTCTGACAGATGTGAAAATTAACACCCACAAGAATCTTGCTTTCGCTTTTTCTTTGAGGTTTAACTTCTCACCTCGCTGCCTGTGCACTTCAGGGTGTGACAGAAGTGAAACTAGTGTGGCTCGTGAGCAGGAACAGCAGCAAAGCAACAGCTTTTGAGGCTGGTGTTATAATAGTTTCACACTTAACAAAATGTAAGTTACAAAGCATCTAATATACATGTATACCACTAGTGACAGCTGAGAATTCCCCTCCCCAGCACACCCTTAAACTGGAGTGGATTTCCTTTCTTCTCCCTTGGTGTTCTTGTCTCCCTCCCAGCATTCCTTCTAGCCATCCATCTCTCCCATTCATCTTCCCACGGCTTTTGTAACGGCTGATGCAACTTCCAGCCAAGTATCTCTGTCACCAATCATCCCATGCCCCCCCCAAGTGACTGGTTTATGCCTTCTCGCTGCCAACTCCCTCTTCCCAGGCTTAGAGGTGGACCTCCGCCTTGGGGATCACTTGATCACCAGATTTCCTTTGTACACAGGAAGAGTTTTGCTCACAAGATCAGGCCTAAGGCTCTGCAGCAGCTCTTTATCAGATGAGTGCAGAAAACACACACTTTAGGGATCTCTCGGCACAGAGTGGCCATCGCTGTACTCGTAACTGCGAAAAAACAGATGAATATGTCAAATGCAGTTTGATCGCAGAGTCGAGCAGCGGCCCCGAAAACAGGAAAATAAAGTCCAATAGAGGATGTGATGAGTTGTCTGGGAGCAGAGTGGAGGAGTCTGCAAAGTTGTAAACAACATTCATCTCAGTCAAATACTTTGTCTCTCCACTGGAGTGGCCCCAGCTGAACCACCATCTTTCTCTTCGAATATCATTTGACTTGGAGTTTAACTGGAGTCCTCCCTTGTGTGTGTGTGTTTTTTTTCTATTCATATTTTGCTCAAGGGTGGCATTGGAAAAGCCAACAATTTTTTGCATCATTTCAAACTGCAACATTCTTACAAAGCTTATGGACGCTTTAATATTTAATGTGTACTAAGAGTTCTTTGGAAGGGAAAACAAAAGTGAGACATTTGTAAGCGCAGCTTGTGAAATTCACCGCCTTCAGATTCATACATGTATACTGTGAATGTTTATCACTTTTTTTCCCCCCCTTTGCACCAAACCGGTTAACATGTCTAAATGTCAGTCAAGCTGTTTCCTGGGTGACAGCCAGACACTAAAACAGGGTGATGAACGTGATGTGCATAATGTGTTGTGTGCAGCAATGTGTTTGAGGGGGTTGTTTATGGCCTCTATGACAACAGTCTGGCTAACTAAAGTCAGATGACCCAAGGGATACTGCTGAAGTAAACAAACCTCTGCCAAAGATCACAGAAATGATATCGGCAGGTCAGATTTCATGCCCTTCACTTAACAGACAGATAGGTGATGGATGATGGGAGTTGCACCAATTTAAAATCTCCTCCAGCCAAAATATACACACACAAACTGAGCCAGTATAAAGCCTCATCTAACCTTGTCTAACAGCGGTGATAAGACAGATAAAATATAGTGGGAGAGGAAAGGAAGGGAGCTGACGGTAATCAGCCACTGCAGCTATCTATATAGCACTGCTAAAGAGGCTGTGTGGGAGTATGCTAGAAATATGGAGATAGATTGGTTTATACTCATTACACGCACTCTAGATAGGAGAATCTCATTTAAACGCACACACGCCTACACACCTGTTGTCTGTATATCCAGGATCTTGTCGTGGATTCCATCTGAGAGCTCCATCACTGCTCTGCTCGCCTGGACCATCTGCAGACAGGGAAGCATCAACATGATTCACATTAAAGAGCATGAAGGAGAAGAAATCACAGAGTTTAACTTTGAAGAAATGTGTCTAATCTGCTGAAGAGGAATATAGTGCACAGCACCGTGCAAAAGTGTTGAGCCACCGCTCAGATCTTTAAGTCCTTTAAGATCTTTAAGGACTTTCAAGTCCTCTTGAACAATAGTTCTCCGGATTTTCTTGGATTTTGGATGCTTTTTCATCCATTTTCAGAGGAATGTTTGTTCGTTTGTTAATTAATTTACTTAATCTACTGACCAAGAATTATTGCATTAAGCATCTAACTCAAGGGATGAACCTTGTATCTTTGCAACAACAAGATGATTCCCAAAAAGTGATTAGCCAAAAACTTTTCTCTGAGCATGCTCTGCAGTGTGTCCTTAAAAACTGTTAAGAGACTTGGAGAAATTGAGGGCAAACAATGAACTGGCTTAAAGAAATATGAAAAAAAAAAAAATCCAGCCCATCTGCTGTTCTCTGATAGGATGGCTGTCAAGAAGCCATTTTTACAGAAGGGAAACAGGGAGAAAAGGCTGAGGTATGCCAAAACACAGCGGAGGCTCAGTCATGGTTTGGGTCTGCATTTCAATAAGTGGTGTTAGACATCTTGTCAAAACTGATGGAGTTATAAACACAAAAGTATTGCTCCACCATGCAATACAGTCTGGAAAGAGTCTGATTGTCATTCTGAAAAAGGAAACCGTTGCCAATCATCCCAAACACACTGCCAATACAGCAAAAGCATACCTGGATTTAAAAAAACAACCAAAAAACAAACCAACAAAACACATAATGGAAGGCTATCGGTCAAGGATTAGCCTCCCCAGACCTCAACATTATTGAATCAGTGTGGGATCATCTTGACAGAGAACAAAACAAGAAGGCAGCCAACATCCATATAAGAGCTTTGAATGTGTCAAGAAACCTGGAGAACTATTCCTGAAGATTACTTAAAGTAATGACAGGAAAACTTACCTAAGAGAGGTCAGACTGTGTTAAAGAATAAAGTTGGACATAATACATTTTGACTTTCAAGCACATTATAATCATGGCCAGATATATTTCTCATTTTCCCAGCAAAATTTAAAGAAATGAGGGCTGACTCAAAACTTCGGCACAGTATCGTCTGTACACACCACACTGTGCACTTCAACTTAAAGAATGTAGTAATAACAATAACAACAACAATAATAACGTGTTGTTCCCACATTTAATGGATGACTGGAAATTGACAGCTGCATGCAAATAAAGTCATCCCCAGACTAATATGGCAGCTCTTTGAACATGACCACACAAGACAAACACAAAGACGGATAAAACAAGTCGCTTCTTCCTGATCAACTCTCACAAACCCTTACAGGATCTGACCCTCACGATGTGCGGGGGGGGGAGAATGCTATTCAACAAATACGGGATTAACCACACAACATTACTGTGACCAGATCTCGTTCAGCAATACAAACAGACAGAGACACACACATGCAGATTCATTCATTCAAACTTTGATGTCTCTGTTGTTTACCGCTCTCGGCAGGCACCAGAATTGAGGTGTGGAATCCATTTATGTGAACAACATTCAAATCTATGCAAATAGTATTCAGCAACAGCGGGAGCTTTTTCAACTCTGATCTGCTCGGCTGGAAACAAGTGTGGCTAATCGCACACGCACGCACGCACGCACGCACACACACACACACACACACACGCTTACATCCTAATTCACAAATTGACAGCCTGTGTCTGTGCAGAGGCTAGATGCATAGCATTGACAAGCTGTAGTTAAATTAAGGGGTTACAAATCATTCTGCTAAACATTAATCATGACTCAATAAGAAGAAACCCTTTCATTTTTCTCCATGACAGCAAGTCTCTTTTTCTCATTCACACTTGCGCAGCCTCATTTCATATACTCTCCCGATAGCGCTGCTAACTTTGCAATTCATACCGACTGTCCATCATCCTGCTCGAGAGATTCCCGGGATACATCTAATATGAAACGGGAACAAGTGCACTTTGAGCAAATATCAATTTCAAGAAATAATGTTGCAGGCAGGCAGATGGTGGAAGGAAAAAGAAAGAAAGAAAAAAAAAAAAGAGGCGTAGCGTTCTTCACCACAGCAACACTTTAACACTGCAACACAGGCAAAGCAGTCCACTGAATGCTAGCCCACAGATGTACAAAACCCACTTATGCTGGACAGCCACATTCACAAAGAGATACCAGAGGGACCAAGAGAACGCAGTAACTGCAAGAGATTAATCAGTGATAGAGGAAATATGGAGGGCATTGAAAGATGGCGGCAAAAACCAAAGGGAAAATTATTGAAAGTGTTATATAAAAGCGAGGATGGAAAGAAAGACTCATCCTTTCAGTTACGACACAGGAAAACCCACTCGAACACACCAACTCACCCTGCCTCATCGACTGAATGAAGAGTTAACTTGCAGACCAATTGACCCTGCTTGGTTTTTTGGTTTTTTTTCCTCCTCTCATTGTGTTAGTTTCCACGGGGGAAGTTCTTCTTCAGTGACTGGATTTATTTTTAGACGCCGTTACATAAATTCAGTCAGTTAAACCACTTGGTGAATGAAACTCTGCAGTTCGTTTTGGATGGAAACACAAAGTAGATTTAGGTCAAGGTGAGGATGTCGCCAGCGTGTTTATGAGACTTGAACAAATGGGGATGTTGCCCGCTACATAACAATGAAAAGCTCATGTCGGGTTTCAGAAACTATTGGCTAAAAAGGAAGCTTTTGTTTGGGAGGGGAGCTTTCATTGTCAAGCCAAGCGGTTGGGGGATGACTGATACGTTGCCTTTGTTTGGTCTTTCCTTCCTTTTGATGAATTTCAGATTTATGAGTCACATAGAGCCCTTTATCTGGTGCGAAAACATACAGAATATTAACTGTCAGGTCTCTTCCTTTCTCACCATCTCATAAGTAGAGACAACCCGGCGGAGGACATCAGGCAAAGACCCCTGGGGCTCCAGGGTGGGGTACTGGTCCCGCAGGTCAAACAGTAGTAAAGGCATCCCCTCTGGTTCTGAAACTCTAGAGCTCAGAGCCAGTATGCACTGCATGAGGTTAGCCACAGCCGACACCCCGCACAGCTCCCTGAACACTGCTACTGAGTTCTGTTTAAAAGAAAGAAAGAAAAAAAGCAGGAAAGACACGTTTAATCAGTAGATAAATAAGAATACACGATCTTCTCCTATTCACTGTCCTAATTGGACGGAAAAAAAACAAAAAAACAGAGGCACTGAATTGCGTGGAAAAAAAAAAAGACAAGAAAACTAGTGAAATCTTTCCTACACTCTGCGACACAAGTCTGTGACTTGATTTCGTTTCATTCTCTGTCACACACATGCACACCCTACACCCCAAATCCTGCAACAGAGCTATTTGTATTTGATTGCGCTCCTGCTGCTCTGCTGTGGCAGTAGTTCAGAGTGAAATGGAAGCAATCAAGAGATGTGGATGGCCAACAGTCTCATACACATTCACAGAACATGTAATTACTGTTTGGCATAGGGTAACAAAAGGACCCACAGACAAAACTGCCGCTTGGTTCATAAAGGTTAATTCGACCATTAATGAAAGACAATGAAGCTTCTGTGCAAGTTCAACACATTCCCGGGCATTTGGGTTAATAATTTCCTTGCCTGCTTTCTGGGAGCTAATCAGCCTCTGTCCCTGCTGATATAAACCTGAGTGCTCTTCTTTCATTTATCTCGACCTCACCCTGTTCACTCAGAGATCCTCATCCAAGTCTCCAACCTGCTTCAGCTCAACCATGTTGGGACTCTGCCACGTAGTTTCAAGGTTTAAGGTTAACCTCTATTAATAGTTTACAGAGGCTGATAGTTTATTAATCCAACACTCAACTTATAATAAAATTAATTCAACTCTTTCGGTGACCTCGTCACTTGTCCCTCTGCATCGTCAGTCTTCAGCTCTGTTTATCACCTATGTAAGCTTCTTTAGTGCAATGTCAGTTGATATATTTATATCAATATACAGTGTCTTCTTCACTCACTGCTTTGTACTCTCCGTTTTGCATTTAATTATTAGTTATTATTCTCGGACTCTCTTCCACAGCATGTCTTTTATCCCATCTTCGTTCATTCACCCCCAACCGATCATGGCAGATGCCTCTCTCTGAGCCTGGTTCTTCCAAGGGTTTCTTTCTGTCAACAGGGAGTTTTTCCTTCCTGCTATCACCAAGTGCTTGCTCATAGCGGCTTGCTTGTTGGGATTTTCTCTGGGGTTTTTACCTTACAGTATAAAGCGCCTTAAGGCGACTGTTATCGTTGTTACTTGGCACTATGAAAAATAAATAAATGGAATAAAAATGGGACTAAAGTGAAATATGGATCAACTTATATCTATTAATCTTTAACTGTAATTTAATTTCCTCATGAAAAATACATCAATTTAGTCCTAAGGAATTCCCATGGTTAAAATGCAGAAATTTGCAGGTAAAATAAACAAGTTTACAAATCGGCAGAAAAAAAAAAAGCCAACTTTACTTTGTATAGTCAGTTTCCTCCACCACAGCTGGGAGATGCATTTCTCAACAGCAACAGTGCGTAAGATCTTACCACTAGATGTCAACTGATTTCTGTTTTCTTACCCCTCTCAATTCATGTGCCTAATCCTAGCTATGGTGGCTGCTTTAGGACAAATAACTCTGGACACCGTTCACTCGTAGTGAGTGTAGGCTGTCAGTTTGCAATAACAATAACAGCGATATTCAGGTGAGTTGTTGAGGATATCAAACCCTTAGACTCCAATAGCTGCTGCCTCTGCAAGCTGCAATGGCTCTAACATTGATGGACTTGGACACTTAGCGAATAAACACTCATATGATTGACTCATATGTACTCAAACTGTTTATTAGAGACAGCCTAACATTACCTGGCATAATGTTAGAGTATAACCAGCTGTTGTTTAGCTGGCTAATCCAGAGAGGACAGGGCTGCATGTCTAATCTGCTGACAGTAACTAATCGTGACAATATCGGGAATCAACTAGCATGTTTAGGTACGTTTTCATGTGCTAGAGGCCTGACTAGGAGGAGGAAGGAGTGAGGAATGAGGAGGAAGAGGATGACATTTTATTAAGATTCTGATTCCTGTGTTTTCAGTTCTATGTTGAAAGACGACCCCTTCTCAATTTGTTGGAAGACGTAATTACACCAAGTAATGTATATTTACTATATATTCTCGTTTTGTAGAATGACACGTTTTACTTTATTCTTGTTTTCTTCCTCAGCAAGTGTGAACAGATATCGTTTTACACTTCTAGTTCCAAATACCATGAAAATGTCCCAAAAAACACTAAAGCTGATCCCAAACTAAATGGTGACATTGTGCTGGCTGTGTCCAGTAATAGTTTTCCTCACCTGCATGTTTCCCCTCAGATCGGTGGCTTCTCTCAGCAGAGGAGCAGCCATTTTGAAAACTTCATCCACTGCTCGAATTCCCAAGTCCCTCAGAGCTGTATAGTCCCTCCCCTTTCGGGCCTTGCGTACTGACAGACCCCTTTTGTGAGGTTTTCCTCCACCTCTGCGATTGGTAAGGGCCACGTGCACGAACAGCTTGGCGTGTGGGAGTTCCTCTCCTGTCAGAGACTGCAGGGGTACATGTCGGTAACCAGGCTGGAGGCACTCCAGAGGTATGGTATACTGACCTGTTGTGGTGGAGAAATCACATACGCATTGATTTCATGGTTGCTACACAGGAGCTGTGGGGCTCATAAATAAGTATAAAACTTGTGCGTACTGACCTATGAATTCATCCCCAATAAAGTCATCATCCAGAACCACAAAGCGAACCATAGCAAGCTCAGGCAGGTTGATCTGGAACTCAAAGCTCTCATCGAAGATTGGGTTGTCTCCATTCTGGCTCACAGTCCTAGTGCGGCGCTCTGTGCAGTCGGCTGGGATGCCATGGATCTCCACATATACATATGGGTCCACCACGTCCCCTTTAGCCCCAGAACCTTTGGGCTTTGGCAGATTCTGGCCGCTAATGACCTGCAAGTGAAAGGTAGATCATTTCATTAACTGTTTCAGTCATTATAAACTTCTTGTTTATAATTAACTAGTTAAGCTAGATTATATGACTTTGCTTGGAAGTAAAAGTAGAAGCATGCACTGTCCAACTTAATCCAAAGGTTCAGATGTTTAAATAAGCTTTGCTAGACTGATGGCTTTTTTAATGCAATGTATGCCATTCTGTCATGTTATGGGGTTCTATTGTTACCCAAAGGAATGAGGGCAAAACTTCAAAGGACAAAGTTCTAATAATAATAATTATTACTGCAATGTCAAACATTATAAGAGAATTTTTAGAAAACTTAAACTGCAGTCTACACGTTATTCCTGCACACCTTCACGTGGAGCAGCTGCGGAGACACACCAGGCACCGTGTCTCTGGTGTCAGCGCTGAAGTAAGACACCTCCTGCCGCATGATGGCCGGACGCAGAACGTAACCGCAGTTCCCATTCTGCCGGAACCAGGCTGTGTTTAGGTCCATCATCAGTCCTGCTGTCTGAAAATTCATTGACACTATCTGGCAACCGCACTTCCACAGGTCCTGGGGGTTCATGTTGCTCGAGTCAATACGCATAGGGTTGGGGTACACCCGTGACAAGAAGTGCTTGTTGTGGTTGACAAAGTCCCCGGGGTTCTCGCTAGCAAGACGCACTGCTAAAGACTCGTGAAAAGAGCACACCTCCCAAGGTTTTTGGCTTTTGGACGAGGTTGGAAAGTCAATAAAGGTGACAGACTGGCAAAGATTTACTAAGTCCGAGAGCTCCTTCAACAGTTGGAAACGTTTGGGGGGAACGCTCGAAGGACTAGACGTGACAACGATTTTCTGCACAGTGTCCTTCTCACTTCCTCCAGGCGCTGCCCCTCCACTATTAACTGCCTTTATCTTCTGGCACATCTCTGCGCCTTCATCCTCCTCACTTACCTCTCCATCTTCCCCATCAGAACTCGGCACTAGCTTTTTACCCTTTAATAGTATTCGATGTCTTAGGGCATGCGGGGATGGAAGGTATGAAGCCTCTTCATCTGGAGGATCTGTGTACAGCCTCTCCCCTAAAATCCTCATGAGATGCTGCCACATCACTTTCTGCTGTCGAAGCGAACAGTGGTTTTCAACACACAGAATTAACGGGTACTCCGATGCTGCGAAGGCAAACCTTCCGATTGCTTCTAACACACAGTGCAGCAACAGCGGCGGGGAGAGGCTGTGGCCAGTACACACTAGCGGCTCCTCATCTGCACCATCCCAAACATCTAACTCCACGCACCGGCAGCCCATTTTGAGGGCACGAATGTAGCCGGAGATATCCGAGGGGCCTCGAAACTGGTCTTCGATGAGGTAGGTGTTGTGGGACGAGTTGATATAATAGTGAGACAAAGGCTGAGTCATGTCCTGGCATATGATGCTATGCTCTTGGTCAAAGAGGTGGCACTCTGCCGAAGTGAGGTAGCTGGTGAAGCCGTCCAATGACAGGTATCCCTGCTCCCGCCCCTTCTCCGATGGCTCATGAGCCTGGATGAGTTTCAGGCTGGTTTCCTCACTCACCTAGAGGGCAAGAAGAGTAAACAGACATTAGATAGACTAGGATTATATTTGTCCTGAATTTTCTGTGTGATTAAGCTAAGTTACCCACTTGAGCCATGCCCTGCTCAGCCTCAATGAACCTCATCAGGTCTTTGGTGTCCAGGAACTCTTTGTTACTGGAGAACTGCACCAGGAGAAAATAGATCTCAGGACGTGTGCAAAAGTCGTGGAAGACCTCAACGAACTCCTGCTTGGTGACCCGCTCATTTCTTGCAGTTAGCTTTTTGTTTACGCTGTAGTCTTCAAGTCCAGATCCGTTATCTATCGTAAGCTCGCACATCCTCTCTCTGAGTCTTTGAAGCTCCTTAAACCTGTGCTCCACTTTGCCACTGTTCACCCCGGGGTTCACGCCTTGTATTAGCTTTATAGCCAATTCCAAATGAATCCCTTCTGTCACGTCTCCCCGTGTGTCCTGGTTAGCAGCAGAGGAGAACAACTGCTCCAGCCAGCCAAGACGAAGACTGTTCTGACTGCTAGCAAGCATGTCGAGGGTATGTTTCCCATACTGCATCAGATACCTAAAGACAGAAAAATGTAGAAGCACTTAAAAAAAGACAAAAAAGACTGAGCTATTGTAGGACACAATATTCTTGGTATAAATGATCAAATCTACAGCACAAACATTTCCATTTTAATTTATATTTCAGACATCTCGCACAGTGCTTGAAATATAAAATACAGTACAACTACTGCAGCAGTAAAATCAATTTAAAATCCGCCCATGTTTGACGGCACAAGCTTTCATAAAAAGAAAACTCAAAAGGACTACATTATAAAGGCAACCGAGCAAAATCCCACCGTTCATCTCAGTACAATCAATACCAAAAAAGAACAAGATAAAAGAAAAGTGACAAGATATGAAAGTGAACTGGCATGAAAGAAAAACACACTTTATGTCTGCTTAACCTTCCCTGCAAGACAAAAATCTCAGTTCAATCACACATTAAATCCTTCGTCAGTTCTTGTTCACCGTAACGTCAGTCAGACCACCAGAGGATTGTTGGGCTTTATTAATAAAAGCAGCCCGACTAAAGCATGGATGGAACATGGTGGCCGTCAACATGCACATTGTTTGCAGAGATGGCCAATATTACAGGGATGAGCTGTCTATTACCAAACGTTTGGCTTACAATGAGTGTGAATTACAGGGCACATAGCTTTTGACCTATACTAGACTAGCTTTGCATGATTTAAAATCCAAAATAAGCCATTTTTATCTTGTTAAACCTTGTTAGTTCATTCAATGTCTGAAACAAGCTCGCTTCTCCCTCACCAGGAAAACACTGCTGGAAACAAACTGTGTTGATAGTCTGAAGATGTTGGCTCATAGGGAATACTTACACATGCATATTGAGTGTAGGCATCTTTAATATGAACAAAGAATAAGGAGAAAAACATTTAAATTTATGTTTGAACTAGTCCTTCAGACTAAACTGAGTAACTACAAAACAATAGGCTTAGGATGCTTTATGTAAATTTCACACACAGCTGGTTTTTTATATATTCACATATTTGTGCTGTCATATGCTGCTTAAGAGGTGGAAAACACACAAGGATTAAAAGCTAAAGAATGAGTGTACAATGTAAAACTGCTCTTTCTTCTTTCTGGGTCTTACCTCAGGCCAATAACCCAAATGTTAGCCACCTCTGCAGAGTTGGCAACCAGGTCCAAGCTTTCATAAATGTCTCCATAGATGATGGAGAATGCACAGTCCTCTGAAATCTGGTCATAAACTCCACTGGTGCGGAAGGTCTCCGTGTTACGACCTGTCCGTACCTGGAGTTTGAGACACCCGAAGATGAGGAAAAAAGAGAAGAAGAAATTATGCGAGGTTTAATAAAATCAAATGAACTGTTATCCACCGTATGGAAACGGTTACAAACTTGTACAGCTAATTCATTTTAAAAGGCTTAAGAAGACATTCGTGAAACAAATCCATGGTGGGCTGATTTAGAAAAGTCTTTCCCTTTTCTTGGACACCGACCTCACGTATAGAGGAGAGAGAGATCCGAGCTTTGTCTGACTCCTTCTTGGATGGCTCCCAGCATAGAGCCTGGAGGCCGGCATCAAGGAGATAGTATCGCTGATAAACACGGGAGTTGGGTCGGATTTTCTTCAGCTCGCTCCCCTCAACCTGGAAACCAGATATGGTTAATCACTCACTAACTTTCAGAGTAGAGCTCAGTCGACTTCAGCCATGTTGGAAAGTAAGACTTTGATCTACCCGAAACCCTTGATGCATGGATACTACCTTAGATATATTTCATGTACAGCTATGTAAAGCTTATATTTTATGTAAAGGCTCTCACGGTAGCTGACCCACCATCGAGTGGATGCAATCAGAAGCACTGCTGATCTTTTTCTCTGACAGACTGCTGCTGAAGGACACCGTCTTCTTCTTCTCCCGACCAGCACGTGATCCATCCTGAAAAGGAGAAGGAGAAGAAGGATGTGACAGATAAAGAGGAGGAGGAGAAGAAGGGGGTGTAATAATAATAAGAAAAATGACTCAAGCAGACAGCGATCCCTCTGAAGAGTACTCTTTGCTTAGTCATGACAACAGTTTTTCAGCGTTGAATGGATCACAAAGGATTAAAATACATATCAGCTTATATAACCAAACCTAAATGAGATTATTGGGTCTACCTCATAGAGCCACCTCCTCCCAATTTGTTATTGTTCTTCCTGATACCAGGCTAAAAGCCTTTGCTCGTTCTTAACCTTCACCATTAATCACACCTGACTAGACGGAAGCAGCAGGCTCCAGCATTCTAATTCTGCCCCTCCACAATGACACAGGCCGACCCAATCGGTTTATCTGAGCACACCATCACAGCTCATCCATCTGATTTATTGACCAATCAGATGTCGCCCCCGCAAAGAGCCTCATGCTTGCAGATAAGAGCATATATGTGGGCAAATATATTCAATAATGGATATACTAGTCCTGATTAAATGAAATCAGAGACTTAATTGACGCTCCAAAGAGGAGCAGGATAACTTAATTACAGCTGAGTAGCCTGACTGAGAACACCCACAAACTCAACCTGCTGGTGACTCTCAGAAGCAAGGAGGCAAAATGTAATTGATGAGAAATAGAACATTGTAGCACTGAGATTACCCATAAATTTTTAATTAGAGATTATTGTGTCAGTGATTGTTCCTTAATTTATTTAATCAATATTTTATGCCCTTAAAGTGGACCTACTATCCTTTGCCTTATTTATGTCTTATACATATATTGTTATAAATGATAAATGGACTGAAAGTTATATAGATCTTTTCTACTGCAAGCCTCATTCACCAGTTTATATGCACATTCACACAAGCACTTTTGTCTGTACCAGAACATTTGTTCAAACACATATACGCCGATAGCTTCAGTACCTTGCCCACCATAGTGGGCATGTCAAAATACTGGAGTACCCGAGGGAATCGATCCACCGTCTGCTTGGGTGGATGAACTGCTCTACCTCATGATCAGCAGCACTATGGTGGATAAACATGACCACTGTTCCAAATGGTGCGATCATCACATGTGGAAGTATTCCCTATAAGTCAAAAAAAAAGCTTCTTAATTTGGATGATGCCTCATGATCCACAATTAGAACTGATATCCTTAATATGGCAAAAAGCTTTGGCTGTTAGCACAGCAAACCTTCTGTTTGCAAGGGACAGCCAATCATAAAGGTCGTGTTAAAGGGAGGGGGTAAAATGGCTTGGTTTGGAAATTGTTCATGTAGTAATGGTTACAAGGTTAGCTTTGCATGATTCACATTTCAAAGTGGAAACTGGAATTCTGCAAAAAGACCAAAACTAAATAAAGAAATAAATCAAAATCCGTTAATTCATACCATTTTTAGCTGTTAACCAAGTAATTAACCAATTTAAGGTATGAAGCTGAGGTGCACAAGAGCAATATCCCTGTCTGAAAGAGTGATACATTTGCGAGGGTTGTTTTGAAACAGTGAACAAATCAAAGCAGCACAGAGGAAGATCAAATCCAGCACTCTGTTGGTCCATAGCTAACAAGCAAACAATCCTTAATTTATTTATTTATTTATTTTTAAATACAAGCTTTTTAAATACAAGTCTAACAGATTGCTGCTTAGCAGCATAATGTTTTTGCATTCAGAGCAAATATATGTGAATATTGATCGGCGGCTGATGAATCCCTACTCATCTGCACAACTCTGGTTTCATTCAAATAAGACTTCATATGAACCTCGAGAGCACTTGTGTCTTTTATGAGGGGAGAGAGAGGCAGCACTTGATATGAAGGAAACCCAGCGGACATGAAAGGCAAAAAGAGATAAGAGAGAGAGGGCAGAAGGGGGGGGGAGGGAGCTGCGTTTCATCTGAGGAATATGAATGAACACGTGATAAAGGGGGGTGGGCATAATTAACAGAGGACGAAGACGCTCCCCTCAGACGGAAAGAAGGGCACATAACCATCCCAAATCCTCACAGAATCAAGCGCCTCATTAGGACAGGAAAGTGTTTCCAATCACAATAACTCTTTTTTTTTTTTGAGTCACTTTAATGAGGGAGTGCTCTAAGAATACCCCTGGTGCCTGCAGGGATGATACAGGGAGCGAGAGGGGGTGTGGAGGAGATGCCCTTCCAATATGAAAACTACAGAATGAAAAAGAAAAAATTTAACTCTCTGATTTCGTTTTCTTGTTAAAAATCCCACACCCCTGTGCACCGTTGCACCAACACCTCTAAATTTAACTCAGTTAGAAAGACTCAGATGCACCAGCAGGGGGGAAATCTGAAAATCAAACCAAGATTCTGTCTTGTTAAAATAATTCATTTGGAAAAACTGGCAAAGTTCCCAGTGACCCAGAATGAGGCACGGCAAACAAAAATGGAGATGGATGCACCTTCGCACAGCAGTTTGGAGGACCACCCGATCATTCACGAATTTCTTTTCGCCGTCATGCACTGCACTGACAGGCACAAGAGACTTATGATGGCCTCAATGTGCATCACTTCCTGTCTGTGGCATTACCAGTAAGGGTCTCTCTGTGGTTGGATCTGCACCCAATTGCAGTGCACATATTACCCATCATCATTACCTCTACTGACATTTGCACGTCACTTGACCACTAGCAAAACTCGAGATTGCGACAAACTAAATCCTTGCCACGCTTTGCAAAAAGCTGTGATTGATCACCCCTGTTATCCTCTGACATAAATTACTGACAGAAAGAGACAAAGAGCTTAAACATCAAACCACCTAGCACTGATGTCAGGAGCTAAATAAATTATTTTGGCAAGATAAAACTGGAGGGCACATTTTAACCCCGCAAGTGGATAAACAACTGAATAAAAATGCAAATGCAAACACATCGATTTTTCTTACAAGAAAAAAAATAAATAAAAGAACATGCACGCTATTAAATCAGACTGGAACACCCAAGGACACGGAAAACAAACAAACAAACAAAAAAAAAAAAAAGAAGTTCCCGTATAAGATTTCCCATTTACTTTGTACTTCTATACTGCATGTCTCAGTCTGCTTTTTTTTCTCACACACAGAGATGAGCCTCTAAAACCACCAACTGCGCTTCAAAACAGGAAGCCTGTCAGCCCGTCACAGAGAGTTTCCTGTGGGCTCCACCAAGACTTGAGTAAAGTGACGATAGAGAGAGACAGAGCGGAAAAAAAAAATAACGTGTGAAACCCTTCTACTTGATATGGTTATTTTTAGGTTTAACAATGTGACCAACAAGTCATGAACATGACTATGAAGAAACTGATCTCTCATAATGTTGCAATACCAGCCATGCAGACTAACAGTCTTTCTTAATTGTTCAACTATTGACACGTTAACAGCCATTTGCAGTTGTCCTTCCACGCTGCACGAAAAGTAGGAAAAGGGTAGGGTTGCTCACATGGGCAAGATGCATGAAGTGAATATCTATTGTACCATATGGGCTTTAAAAGCATTGAAAGTGTTGGAGTTTCCTCCTGAAACCAAAAACAACTGATTAAAAAAAAAAGTTAAAAAAAAAAAAAAAAAAAAAAAAAAAAAAAAAAAAAAAAAAGAGTCACGAGAACCAAAACTGCAAATTCACTGACATTTAATACCAAAGCACGCAGTGAAAAGATGCTAAAAACCCTTCTTCGTGGTTTTTATTTTTTAGATGACGGTTAGTTGGATAGAAGTTGTCTGCTACTATCAACAAACACTACTGATATGAAAAGGTTGAATATATAATAATCTAAAATAAAAGCAAGTTGTTGTTTTTGTTTTTTTAAAAATGAGGCTTTGTCTGCAAGTTTTTAATTGCTCAAACTACACAAAAGATTACTGCAGATAGATTCGGATTATCGTGAGACTACGAGATTACTGATGTCCCTGTTAGGATTTCGACACTGACTGAACAGATGGAGAAATCCGGGATGGATGAATGGACGGATACGGGGATAGATAGATGGAGAGTGAGAGAAATGGGAGGGACTGGGTGGCAGAGCACACTAGAGGCAGTTTTTAGGGAAGGACACAGAGTACAAGAGACGTTACAGCAAATTCTAGCTAACACAGGAAAGAGGAAGCAGATAAACTTCTGAAAAATAAGTGCAAAGAGAAATAGATAAAGATGTTCTCTAGCTTGATTGCTAAATATCTTCAATGCACACGATCAGAGGATTTGCACTTGGTCTCCCGCAGGGTTCAGGACGCGGTGCAGCACAGTGTTTTCATTAGTCAGAAGAAGAAGAAAAAAAAACGAGTGCATTGTGTCATGTATGAGCTTGCGAGATGACATAGCTGGTACATCATACTAGCAGGATGAAGATGTAGGTCATCAAAGGAAGTTGCCTTTGATTTGTTAAATGAGACAGAAATAGAATGAAAGACGGCTGTTTAAGTGAGAGGAAAAGAATAGAGGAGGGAAAATTGGAAAGGGGTCCTGCCTCCGGACTGTTTGACAGTGGATTATGGACTCTTAATAGCATAGATTTTTTTTCCCTCCAAGAGTCTTTTACCCTGGAGCACCGTGCAACCAGGGGGGCCAAGGATGTGATTTAGAACCACATTAAAATGTGGTGAATAACAGCTGGTTTTCTAATGAAAGGATTGTTTATATTTTTCATGTATATGGAGACGTTGTTTTTTTTGTTTTTGTTTTTTTTCAATCAACAAAAGAGACTGAACCGCTCTTGCCTTAACTGATGATTTAAACAGTTGCACATTGCTGCACTAATCAGGCCAATTCTTCATGCATTAAGGCAGGCTAATCGCACGCTGATCTCGTGTTCACATGCTCGGTATCTGTACGTTGGGTGGGGTGATGGGTGTCGGGTGCACATGTGTGGCCACAACAGAGCCCAGGACACTGGAGATAAATAGAGCAGACAAAGCAGCGTGTGGTCAGCTCTGTCTGAGGCTCCATGTATGGGAAAATGTGGCGAGCCTTCGCAGTAACTCAGCTGCTCGCTCTGACTATGAACGCCTGCCCTTGTGGCAAGAAGAGCAGCAGATGCTCTTTTACGCTTAGAACCTTTTGAAGTCCCATGTGCGCGCACACACACACACACACACACAAAGTGAAACAAGCAAAAGGTTGACTTGAAAAAGGTCACCTTGTCAGAGAGATAACCACAATTTCAGCTGACAAACGTCAGAGACGCATTTACTGAAGAAAGAGCGGGTCCGTTAATACCAAGAACAGGCTGCTGAGGACTAAGTCGGGCAACACCTGCAAGCGCATAGCCAAGTGAGTTTCTCACGTAACTCATCAGCACCTGTCGCTGCACTTATATGGGGTCCTTTTGCAACGAATTTAGAGTGCATGTGTGGAGCGGTTAAAGCTATGAGCTGTCAGCTATTAGGGAGACTGTCCTGCAGCTCCGTCACAGTCAGTAGGAAGCTTGATCCCCTCCTCGTGCTGTGCAGGGTCATGCTTATGCAGGCTGAAGCGGTACAAAGCTGACTAAAGATGTTGATGTGAACTGTGCTCGGGGGCTCACTCTCACTCCATCAGCTATCCTCCCCAGCTGTGTTCACCTCCAGCAAATGCTGCTCCCTCAGTTTGAAAAACACGCAGTGACACGCACGTTCCAGGCACACACCCGGATCACACCACTGAACGTGACCACAGTAGAAAATACAAATAATGTGTATACACACACTCTATACACCAGCCAGCCACAACATTAAAAACCATTTTCAGGTGACATTTATAAAGCGATATGCTGCTGGGAAACCTTGGATTCTGGCAATAAAGCCAGATGTTACCGTGATACACACCACCCATCAAGACATTGGTGCAGATCAAGCAGAGTCCTCGTGGTAATGATGCTCACTGATGGCAGCAGTCACCGTCTACTGCAAAGTGCCCATGGCATTAAACCAGCCTCCCATCTCCTCAAACCCACATGTACGAACATCCAGACGTACAAACAGAAGCCACGGCATGCAGAAGCCAAAGTATCTGCTGCTAGAACACCCCCACTGGTCCTGTCTCCATGCACCCAAGAGGTCATCGATGCTTTGGCAACACATTGGGGGGGGGGGCTTCACAATATATCAGGTAGGTGGAACTAATTTGTTGTCTTTATGAGAGCTAAGCTACAAAAGCGATACCAACCTCCTACCTGACTGTTACAAATTACACCTGGAACCCGGGGAGCTGTTGCTTTTTGCTTTCAGTGTTTACACAAGGCCGAGACAACCATTATTCAGGCTTAATAGACATACGAGTGCTGTCTGTCTTCTAATATAATGCTTGGCGAGAAAGGAAGAGTAATCCAAAATGTCAAATGACTCCTTTACTTACTCAGACAAGTGTAAGTGTTACAACACACTGCATAATTTATAAATGCAGAGGAAAAGCAGTTCATACAAAAAGAAAAAGGAAAAATCTTTGAATATATACAGTTTGTACAGGACTGCAGTATCCACACATACGCCTTGTGTCGTATTAAACACACACACTCTCACAAACATGCAGCAACACTTTCCGGGTGTTTTCTAAAGTTATGTTGGCATGAATAATGAGTGAAGAGGAAAGCAGATATCAGCTGTGCCAAGCTGTATTTTACTAGAAGGCAGGTCTGTGCAAGTGTGCGGTGTTTGAAACTCGGAGACTACCTGATGTTATCTACATCAAGATGAACTCAAAGCAGGCATAAACTCCTGATCATGCACATGAGAGCATGGCAGGAAAAAAAATGGATTTGCAGGTGGAATAAAGCCCACACTGAGGAATTACAGTTGCCGAGACCTCCTGATACTGCAGCCGAAGCTACTGCGAACATACAAACGCAGGACATGAATCCCTGACTCCTGTTAAAACCGCTCTGGAATGTCATGCTTCCTGTTTATCTACCTACATACCACCCAGACTCCTGTTGTGAGCAATTCTGTGTTTTGCCATAGTCAAGCAAACAAGTGTTGTGTGGTGCTGTTGTGCTGACAGATGCACTCATAACCCCTCGCTTTTTTTTTTTGCATCCCTCTGAAACCTATAAACGCGAGCACCGAATCGTGATCGTTTTTTGCTTTGACACAAAGGAGGCATGTGATGCGTACAGCGAGCTTTCCCACGCTGTCCTTCATCACCATCCATTGTAGCAGCGGGTCAGAGGGATGTCCTGGAGCCATTAAACATCACACATCAAACGTGGCGCTGTGTATCAGGTGTGGCCCTCGCCAGGAGGCATTTGGACAACATTTGCGACCCACAATGAAGCAAAGAGATTTTTTTTTTTTAATGCTTTGTGTCAAGCTGGCCACAGCGTCCAGGGTAACAGAAGAAAGACAGGAGCCGGCCTGCGTGTGGGCGAGGAAGTGAGAAACATTTGCCTGTGTGTGCGCAGTGAAAGTGACTTGTCATAACCAACTGTTCATGACTTAATAGCAATATTGCAAAACGAACTGTGTGAGGAAATTGGCCAACAGGCTGGCATCCTGTCTTGCTGAGTTACAGCCAATGGTACTCGGACGATGGCATGTGCAAATAATCAAGTCCTTACAGGCAGCAGCTCTAGAGACAAGTTGCAACTGGAGATCAATACAAGACCTCCCACGGGTCTAGAGGGAGGCCTAAAACCATAAAAGGACAAACTCAGGGGATAACTCATTAATTAGATGTTATTGATCTGGCAATATCTGAAACGCTGTTCCAGTGGGGTGGGTGTGGGTGTATGGGGGGGTATGATTAAGTCTGGAGGCTTTCATTCAATAAACGTTTGCTCGCGTAGACACTCAGGTAAGTGTGGGCAGAGCGGTTAATTGAACATGGGGTGGGGGGTCTTGTAGTCTACTGTGGGCCACAGAGGATGGAGTGAATGTAATTTCCCATTTTAATCAAAGGCTGCAGCAGGTGGTTTCACCTATTAGCTCCTACTCTGGTCTTGCACTGACAGGATGCCTTTAGGTAACACTGCTTGAAGCTGTATGGCAAAGCAAATTTGGAACTGTGAGCAAGTTTTGGTTTGAAGTCGTGGGCCCAAAGGGCAACACTTGTCCTCTAAATATGTGACACACACACACACACACACACACACACACACACACACACACACACACACACAC
>NW_024582477.1:533153-583830 GCF_018398535.1 Haplochromis burtoni | reverse complement strand
CATCTCCAGTGTGACAGGAACTAGCCTGATGTGCATCTTAATGCACAGCATGCCTTCATCCAGCAGCACACACGAGGTGAGATGAGGGGCCTGATTGTTGCCTATTTGGCACACACGGTCAGGAAGTTAACAGAATGTGTCACAATGCAGCGTAACAGTTTATTTCCAGATTACAACTTGATTCTATCGAGTAGTGTTGGCGAGATATTCTTTGGTGATAAGTCGCCACATCTGCGCACGGCTCGGTGGAGCTTTTATTCTCACTTAAATCAACAACAACACAGTATCAGCGTGGCGTTTCTGCACTGCTGGTCGTGATGCTCTCTAATTCAAGTGCTTTGCGCTATATGAGACATGCTTTCGGTGTTTTCTGGAGTTGCAACAGTTTGCACCCCCCCCCCTCCAATAAGGAAGATGAGCCGTTTTCTGCTGATGAAACTGGTGGCCTACCTTGATCAGACTGCTGCGTCGAGGGATTGGTTTAGCAGCTGAGTCTGGACCCGTGCTCTCCCACTTCGGAGACTCGCAGCTGGAATCGTTCTGGACCTTCTTGCCGGCGTTTGGCACGCTGCAGCTGCCGTTCGACACAGGCTCTCCTCGGTGCGTCTCCAGGCTCGTTCCGGTTCCCCCTGACGCAGCTTTACAGCCAGCAACCGGTGGACCGACGGCGCTCTTGTTTTCTCCAAATTCTGCCATGGTGTCACTTTCGGGGTTTTTTCCGTTTTCCTAGCTTTCATGAAAGCAGCCGAGCTTCCAACAGCGACAGCGATACACACTGACACAGCCGTGCCATCGTGTTACGTGAACGATCGGCGACCGTGCGCCTAAAGACAGCGGAAACTTCTCTCTCTCTCTGTTTCACTCGTGCTCTCTTTCTTTTTCTCACAGCCGCTCGCGCGCTGAGGGGCGAGGCGACAGGAGGGACAGCAGTGACAGACACACCTTCAGACCTTCGCCTACTGCAGCTCTCACATCTCGCCGACAGCTGGATGTGTGCTTGTGTTCAGGAAATTTTAGATGCAGCTGGGCCGGCCCGCTCCGCCCCACCTCTCCACCACGCCCACCACCATCTCCTCCCCTTACTCCTCCACGGAGTGCTAAATCTTAAATGAGAGCACTGTGTCACACAATTGTGCAAACTATTTATGATTTGTTTTTATTTCGTGTCCAGACTTGATCCTTTGAAGCTAGATACGCGCGCGCGCTAATAAAGTCATCACGTGTCGATAATCTCGGGGGCGGGTTTTTTTTGTTTGTTTGTTTTGGGGGATTTTATGCTTTTTTTCGTCCTTCCCAAGAAACGAGGCTCACATAATGCGCTTTTTGTTTCATACTTGTTTTTTGTAAATAATCAGCTTTATGCGTATTCACAACTTCTGGGTTGTGAGAAACTCCCATTTTGCCATTTTGGAAAACCTGTTACTGCAGTTACTGAACAGTTGCCACTGTTTTCAGTAGCCTTGTTATGAATTAATGTACCAGCTCTATGTAACTGTCCGTGTGGCTAATAATGCATTAGCTTGACTTTAAAGTGCAGCGGCATATCCTCATAATCACCCAGATTTAGGAATAAAGGCAGAACTCATATTATGGATCAATGGAAACCAGTGATATTAAAATGCTATGAGGATTGTTTTTAATACTTGAATGAAAAATCCTCTGCAGTGAATGACTGCTTGAAGTCTAGAAGCCACAGACATCACCAAATGCTGCATTTGTTCCCTTGAGACGTCAGGCTTTTACTGCAGTCGCCTTCAGCTGCTGCTTGTTTGAGTCTTTTCATTCAGTTTTGTATTTAATAGCTAACAAGCTAATCTGCTGGGTAGAGATCAGGTGACTGTCTTTGACGCTGGGCTGTTTTTGCACTATGCTTTGTGTCGTTATCCACTATCACTGTGAAGTACTGTCTGATCAGTTTTGTAGCATTCGGTTGAATCTGAGCAGAGTGTCGCCTTGTATGATTCACAATTGGTCCTTCTGCTTCTCTCAGCCGTTACATCATCTATAAACACTAATGGCCCATTTGCATGCCATAGCATTGCCTCCACCATGTTTGACAGATGATGATCATCAGCCGTTTCTCTCCTTTTCAATGCTTTTCTTTCCTATCATTCTGGTACAAGTTCGTCTTGGTTTCATCTGTCCAAAGATTTTGTTTTCTCCTTTTGTAGAACTGTACAGGCTTATTTAGGTGTTTTCTATTACACCCTGATCTGAAATTCTTGCACTTGAATGTAAACACTGGTTTGCACCTGTGTGTCTCTGTTTCCATCCACAAAGGTGTCTCTTAATTGGAGGCTTAATTGAAGTTGACAGTGATTCAACTACCAACTTGAGACTTTTTTCTTTACTTGGTTAGAAGTGTGAGTTGTTTTTCTTATTCGAGGAAATGATTCTGCGATCATGCACTGGCCTCAGTCGCCTTCAGGCCTTTTGGTCTTCAGTCTTTTTAAAAGTGAATCAGAATGTCGATTTGACCACTGCTAAAGTCTTTGCTGTCTCTCTGATTGCTTTATTTTGGTTTTTCGGCCTAATGATGTGTTCCCTAACTTACTTCAACATCTCTTTGGACCTCATAAAACCGTCCAGTGAAAACTATCAAATGCAAGCTCATCACTTGGATAAAGGACATGCAGTTGATTCCATCTCAAAATAATGAGGGCACATGTCTCAGTTGGCCATGAAAAAGTTTGTCAGTTAGTTGTCCAGTAACTTTTGTGCCTTGATGTCAAAGCAAAAAAAGTATCATGTCCAAAAATGTATCGTCCTAAAAAACACAGAGGACAAAGTATTGTCCTTTTAAAAGTCATTAGAAAGGTTGTGGATTATGCTGGAGAACACAGGGGCAATTTACTGTGATGCATTACTTACAGGGATAGCTGCCAAGATGATTTCCTGAGTGGAAAAGCCTAATAAAATAGGTCCATTTTTTCTAAGAATAAAAGGACACTCAGAGAAAAGTGTAGCCAGATCATATAATGTCACTCTGTCCTTTGCTGCACTGTTTATGTGCTTCTGCAGGACAAACTTGGTCTAAAGTACCTTGAAAAAAACCCTGGTCCTTTTAATTGTTGACTCACTGCCATTCTTGCACAAAAACAAGCTCAGTGCAACAGCCACTGTTACATTATAAAAATCAAACAGTTGTGTGATTAATGAGACAGCAGTTCCCCATTTTCAGTGTAATAACACCGTAATAAAATACAGTATTATATATATACAGTGGGGCAAAAAAGTATTTAGTCAGCCACCGATTGTGCAAGTTCCCCCACTAAAATGATGACAGAGGTCAGTAATTTGCACCAGAGGTACACTTCAACTGTGAGAGACAGAATGTGAAAAAAAAATCCATGAATCCACATGGTAGGATTTGTAAAGAATTTATTCGTAAATCAGGGTGGAAAATAAGTATTTGGTCACCTCAAACAAGGAAAATCTCTGGCTCTCACAGACCTGTAACGTCTTCTGTAAGAAGCTTTTCTGTCCCCCACTCGTTACCTGTATGAATGGCACCTGTTTGAACTCATCATCTGTATAAAAGACACCTGTCCACAGCCTCAAACAGTCAGACTCCATACAAGACATACAAGACCACTGATAATCTCCCTCGATCTGGGGCTCCACGCAAGATCTCATCCTGTGGGGTCAAAATGATCATGAGAATGGTGAGCAAAGATCCCAGAACCACACGGGGGGACCTGGTGAATGACCTGCAGAGAGCTGGGACCAAAGTAACAAAGGTCACCATCAGTAACACACTACAACGGCAGGGAATCAAATCCCGCAGTGCCAGACGTGTTCCGCTGCTGAAGCCAGTGCATGTCCAGGCCCGTCTGAAGTTTGCCAGAGAGCACATGGATGATACAGCAGAGGATTGGGAGAATGTCATGTGGTCAGATGAAACCAAAGTAGAACTTTTTGGTATAAACTCAACTCGTCGTGTTTGGAGGAAGAAGAATACTGAGTTGCATCCCAAGAACACCATACCTACTGTGAAGCATGGGGGTGGAAACATCATGCTATGGGGCTGTTTTTCTGCCAAGGGGACAGGACGACTGATCCGTGTTAAGGACAGAATGAATGGGGCCATGTATCGTGAGATTTTGAGCCAAAACCTCCTTCCATCAGTGAGAACTTTGAAGATGAAACGAGGCTGGGTCTTCCAACATGACAATGATCCAAAACACACCGCCCGGGCAACAAAGGAGTGGCTCCGTAAGAAGCATTTGAAAGTCCTGGAGTGGCCTAGCCAGTCTCCAGACCTCAACCCCATAGAAAATCTGTGGCGGGAGTTGAAAGTCCGTGTTGCTCGGCGACAGCCCCAAAACATCACTGCTCTCGAGAAGATCTGCATGGAGGAATGGGCCAAAATACCAGCTACTGTGTGTGCAAACCTGGTAAAGACCTATAGTAAACGTTTGACCTCTGTTATTGCCAACAAAGGTTATGTTACAAAGTATTGAGTTGTATTTTTGTTATTGACCAAATACTTATTTTCCACCCTGATTTACGAATAAATTCTTTACAAATCCTACCATGTGGATTCATGGATTTTTTTTTCACATTCTGTCTCTCACAGTTGAAGTGTACCTCTGGTGCAAATTACTGACCTCTGTCATCATTTTAGGTGGGGGAACTTGCACAATCGGTGGCTGACTAAATACTTTTTTGCCCCACTGTATATAGTTAATCATTAAACAGTAGCTTATCTGAAGAAGCAGGAGAGGCTTGCATTTTATCAGCTTTGCATTAACATAATATAATGACTGTAGACTCCAGGGTGCCGTTGCTCATAGACCTGAAGCACAATTTCTGTAGTCTTATTCTGACTGAACGAAGGTGTCACTCTTCTATCAAGCGTAGGAAGAGATGCCTGTGCTTTGACGGTTCACTTTGGTCATTTTATTAAAGGGATGCGATCATATTATTCTCCTGGGGGCTCTTTCTGGTAGACATTTACACATTAGCTTAAGGAGGCCTGTGGTGAGGAGATAACGGCTTTTACAAAGCTGGAATCCTTAATGTTTTGCCTCACTGCAAGAGTTCCCCAAAACACTGCAATTCTTCTGTATTTTTGAGAATATACACACTGCAGACCACAGCTGCTGGACATGCGTCATCACTTAAGTTTGGAGCATTTGACACGTCCACCTCCATCAGCTCCATTTGTATTACACATACATTTAAGGTTGCAATATTTTATGACCTAGGCAATGTGGTGGGTAATGGTGCAGCAGCTGGATTCAGATGTCAGATTATTTATGTTTAAACTCACAAGTGCTGACCACAGGGAACATCAAGCAATGCTGACAGAAATACAGCCAGTGAGCACCACTCAGCAGCCACCTGATCTAAAGTTATTGTGTTGGAGTTTGTGAAACTACACCCTGGGGTTTCAAATGCTAAAACAAATCCCTTTGCAAAGGTTTAGATGAGCCGGGTCTTTCGTGAAAACATTCAATGGTGATTTGTGGCATCCCGTATGCAGAGAATATGAATCCAATATTGAATTTCAGCATTTCGTAATTAGACCATAAATCTGCTGTCATGGGAGGAAATTATTGTCACTTCAGCCAGTTTTCAATCATGGTTGGTGAAGCAGATATTTGGCATCATATTGGGCCTGAGCGGAGATAGATGACCTGCTGTCATGCTTGCACAAACTTGAATCTGCTTGCTAGAAATATATCAACACTAGTGTTTCCTTTCAGAGTTATCTGATGAATGGACACATGAATGTTTGTTATTTGCAGAAAATGTATCTGACTCAAGACGCATTGTGCAAAGGCATTCAGTATTGTGAGTCCCCGTTGCACTTTGTTAAAAATGATACAAACAGTGCTTTTCCTTTGCTGCCATCTAGTGTTTGATTTCAATAAATCCTGCCGCTCATTCAGCCTGATAAGGCGCACTCTTATATTTTGATATTTATGACTGAATGTTTCCTACACAGATTGTGTGGTGTAGTGGGTTAGCAGGTGAAGAGAAAGATGACTCCATTCACTTGTGACAGTTTGATGGCTTTACTAGAAAGAAGTTCATGGTCGGTTTTGAAATGTTTGTTCCTTACGGGTTTAATTTAAACACAGTACTTTCACCGCAGGCATTCTTGGTTCCCGAGAATAGTGTTTTTTATACTACTTGTCCAGTTCTGCAGGACTCACCCAGCACTTAGAGGTGTTTTTGTATTTTCCTATTGCGCCATTTAGCTGTTAGCACAAGTTTGTCATTCACTCCCATAGGAGTCTGCACCGTTCCTTCGTTTGAGGAAGGACAGAGTGCAAGCAAGGAGAGGGAGGGATGGGCGGTCTTTGTTTTTGTTGAATTTTTGTTTGTTTGTTTGTTTGTTTGTTTTTTGTGGGGGGGGGTCTATTCACTTCTACCATTAACAACTGATTGCATGTCCCCTGTTATCCAAGCTTCATCAAGGTCTTTCTCAGTCAGATTTTTTACTTGGAATGTCAAAGGCCTTAACAACCTGGTGAAGTGCTCTAAAATATTTTCAGATCTAAACACAGATATAGTATTTTTTACAAGAAACACTCCTGCAGGATACACATCATTTCAAGCTCAAGTATTCATCAGTTGGGGAGACCTTTCATTCAGCTTTTAACTCTAAAGCCAGAAGAGCAGCTATTTTAATTAGTAAGAAGGTTCATTTTACAGTTTTTAAAATAATAAAGTATAAAAAGTGCTAGATTTCTTATATTTGCTGGTAGTGTATTTCATACTCCCATTTTATTAGTAAACATTTATGCTCCAAATTTTAATAACCCAGATTTCACAAATAACCTATTTAGCACTCTTCCTTTTATTGATACCCATTGTTTAATTCTCGCCGGCGACCTAAATTGTGTAATGAACCCTACATCAGACCGCTCCTCACCTCGTATCTTTACTCAGTCCTCTATGTCAAAATCAATCTCGGACTTCATGTCTCAAAATGGGTTTGTAGATAATTCTGGCTCTTAGGCCTAACAAAAAGTCATACTATCATATGCTTATGGCGATCCGAATCTGACTCATCAGGTAAAATAGAACCTGAGCATGAATTAGGTGAACTTTTGTCATGGTGGGAAAGGTGAATCTCCATACGTTCAAGTACACCATGTGTCTAGGCTACAGCTTGTACCGTTTAAAGTAATAAACAGAGTCAATTTTTCAAAATCTCGTTTATCTAAAATCTTTTCCTTCAATTCTAGACCAATGTGACACATGCCAAACCTCCCCTTGCCATTTAAGCCACATGTTTTTCTTCTGTCCAAGTTTGCACAAATTAGCCCCTCTAATTGCCATATTTGGAATTCCAATGACCCCTCTTAATATATCTCCCCAGGAAACAGATCTTGGCTTTCTGTTCCCTTTGAGCTAGGCACAGTATTCCACGTATTTGGAAATCTCCCACGTCTCCATCTGCATCTCTATGGGTTAATGCTGTAATAATTTTATTTAATACTGCAATGCTTTTATTTAATGTAGACATAAGATTTAAGCGGCCCCCCCCCCCCCCCTTTATAAATGAAAGAAAAATCTTTTTGTTTTGTTTTTTCTAATTTATTTAATTTTTCTTTAACTTTCTGTTCTTGTGTTGGTATGATGTTTTGCATATTTCAATTTGTAAAAGTTAAAATGGTTGGAGAAATCTAAAGTCATCTAAGATGCATAAAATGTGTATAAGTCCCCCGGCGGGCACTGGTTTTGTAAAGAGGACATACATACATATGTTTTCATGTCAAAACTTGTCCATTTCTCCTGGTTTACGCTTGGGCAAAGAGTCAACCAGAATCTTGGGGAGAGACTCTCCGATGTTCTGCCTGTCCCAGCGTGCCCCCTCCATGAACAGACCTTTGATATAAGCTCCGTCCTCTGGCTTTTCATCCATTTGCGACTCTTCCGTAGTTACCTGGAATACAGCTCAAAGGTGTAAGTATAAAATATCTTTAGATCAATCGGAGTGAATATGACCAAAAACACAGATGGAAGTTAGAAATAGAAATACATGCCTCAAATTCAAAACTGGTGTTGTCAGTGGGGATGTTGTACTTCCTGGCAAAATTCTGAAGCTGGAGAGCCACAAGACGTGTAGGCTGGCCGTTATCTATCTAATTCTGTTATGACAGACAATAAAAAAAATAGTCACAGCTAAAATGCAGGATAATAGATCGTTAGTAATAATACATATTCTCAGTGTTTTTGCTTGTACTTTTTCTGCATGCATTTTTTCTGAATATCTGAACAATAACTGAAGACCTAGCAAGCTGCACATAGTATGCTGCTGACCTCCAACTCTTTAGTATGTGCAACACTTATTTTGGCAGTCATATTCCAAAGATGGTCATGGTCTAGGTGACTCACAACAATCATAAATCTTACTTGTAGAAGCTGTAGCCTGGCTAACAGATCAGTCACGTAACTCCCCATATGATTGAAAGAAGTGTACGACTTGGCGACCCACATAGCGGGCACCTTGCCCACCAGCATGCTGTTAAAGATACTCTTGAGTTCAGAAGACATAGCAATTTGGCCCTTCAAAGCTTTTCTGATTTTTACCAGCGTGACACATACCACATCTGTAAGTCTGACAGGAGGGGAGAGCGATTCAGGGTGAATTGTAAAGAATTTCAACAGATCAGTGAACACAACACATTTGTTTCCCAACTTCATCTACCTGCATGGCATCACAAGTTAATGCTATCTGTTAAATTGGATGACTTCCTGCCTCAAAACAGCGTTCATAATTCTGGGCTGTGGAGAGAATTTAAATGGAAGGTGGTCATGAGATATTTTAGAACCCCAGAGGCAATTGCCAAAATGAAGCCTACAAATCCTGACACCTGCTGGTGAAATTGTGGTACTTATGTAGGAACCCACTCACATATATCCTGGTCATGCCCAAAAATCTGCTCATTTTGGAATGACATATTTAAAGTTCTCAATACAGTTTTCCAACAACCATTAACAAAAGACCAACAGTTAGCCATTTTAGGAGTATTACCAAATGGTTTTGCGGGAAACAATAAAAAGTATCTCTTAAGAATCTTGCTTACAGCAGCACTAAAGTGTATTCACTATTAAATGGCTGAATCTTGACCCACCTTCATATAATATGTGGATTGATAAAGTAAGAGAAATTTACCAGATGGAGGAAATAACATATGCTCTGCGGATTCAGAGAGAATTGTTTACTGAGCGTTGGCGACCCATACATGCTTTACTGTTTCAATAATTTAGCATAGGTCTGTTTCGTTTTGTCCATTTATGGCTAAGTTTGTCACATGTTATTTAATATTACATAAAGGTTTTGTTGTTTTCTGTTTTGTGCTGGTTTCTGTAACCTGTCCTACTTGTGAACATTGACCAGTACAAGTTGCAATGTTGTAAATTATAATAAAAATTGAGTTTAAAAAAAAAACTGTGTTCATGGACTCTTCATACTTGACTGGGTATTTATCCATCACCATTTGCATGCCAAAGTCTGTGGGCAGCTTAGACAAGATGTCCTCTGCAAGCTCATCTACTAATTCCTACAACACAAACAGACAAGAGCATGAAGCCTCATGATACCACCCAGGCAGTTGGGTGGTAACCCCCACCCAACTGCCTGCAAAGTGTCAGCAGTACTCCTTCTAAGAGCTGATTGGTCTCTTGATTGTCCTTGGTGATTTCCGCGTTACTGTTAAGTCTGAACACACAGGGATCGGCAGAAATTGGCAGGCTTCAAATGTAGTCTACATAAGTCTGGAATACATAAATATATTGTTTTTGTATTCAACTCTTTATCAGATCGGACTATCATGGACAGACTGGTTCTCCAAGGCTCAAGATAATCTAGATTTAATTACAGACATATATTACATTTGCTAATTAAAAACAAATTAATCCTTCTGCCATGATGTTTTGTTAAGAGTTTGAGTTTTGGCTGCTCCTCTTTTATTTAATTGTTATCCTTCTCATATTTGACATTTTCTCAATGTCAGCTGTGGTTGTTTGTCTCCCCTTGTTGTTTCTGTGTGCATCTCAGTGACATTTACTTTTGTGCTTTTAAACTTTCTTTCTTTGTGTCTAATTGCTGTACTTTGTTTCCCACCTTTTTATTTTCCACCATAGTTGCTTCAACCTGTCTTGTTTTCTGTCACCCCTCATGGTATATCTAGTCCTGTCTCACCACTATAATTTTGTCTGATGAAATACTTCTATGGCTGTATCATTTGTCATGAAGTTAATTAAATAAATGTTAAGTGTTAAGTGTCTTGCACCATGGGTCCTCCCTTAAAACTGCTGGTGACACATAACACCTCTGGGTTAACAATAAAATCTGTGGCTATTGTGTTCTTTTATTAAATGCAACTGTATGTACTTTGGGAATAATGGCCTGATAATATCGATGCTCCATCTAATATCACTGAAAATTATGGATATCTTACAGTGTAGAGTTAACAGATGACAAGGTCACATAAAAAAAAATCACATTTCCTCATTTGCTGCTGCTCATTTCATTGGTGTTAACTGATAACCTGCTCAGTAAACTGCTATGTTGACTCTCACCTGTAAGGTATGTAAGGGCCTCCAGTGGAACCTCTTCATATTCATTAAGGAACATCTGGAGCATGGAAGAAGGTTAGGCCGAACAGGAGCTTCTGCCAAATGACCTGTTTCTTGGAACCACCAAAAAAGTCCGGGTCAGAGATAGGGATGACTCTGGTATGAGTGCAACAGGTTGGCTTTAATCCCTTTAGGAGGCTTGTTTGTCATTTTCAGCCCATTCTGCAGGATATTGACTGGGAACTTATCAGATGGGTAACTGGTTAACGATAACCTGAGTGGAAAAGCATAAATGTATAATTTTGTTATGTTATTGATGCAATAAATTAATAAAAAAAAATGTAGAATCTGCTACCTAAAGCTTAGGTGTGTCTTCTCTGGAGTAAAGGTTTCCTCACAGAGCCGCTCCAAAGTGGGCATCCAGCTGGTGGCTCGATGACAGTTCTGCAGTACCACCCAGGTGCCCTCCTTGATGGCTTTGTCAATCATTCGAGCTGCTATGGGTCTCTGCCCTTGAACAAGGGAGATGGTTTGGGTCTTACTGCCTCCCATATCTAGGTCAAATTTCAGCAGACCTAATGACACAAAGCCAGACTTTATTAAAGACTTTTATGATTCAGATTTATAATAAAAGAGTCTTTGTAGCTCCCTTCCAGGCCAAAAGCAGGGGGTTAATACCGACGGGAGTTAAACACAACAATGCCATTGTCTGTGGAGAACGAGTCCACTGGCAATCTCACAATTTGCCATGCCCTGAAGCCACCTGGCTACTCTGGGTGTTAGTGAGGGTAAAGTCCTCAAAGCAGGAGATTTTCTTCTCTTTATATACAATATGCCACTGTGCCTGGCATTCTACACGATAATCTACAGTAAAAGCCCCAAGGTAAGACAGACAAATATGATACAAACCCGATTAATGTTAAAACTCAGGCACACATGACCATACATCTGAACTAACAGTAAAAATGAGCACATCATATACGTATTTACACATACCTAATTTCTAGTTGCCTTGCAGCCTCTGTCCACCTATCCTTCTCCCCCCCAGTCCTCATATTCATTTCTCTGCCTTGATCAGTGCCTTGCAGTAGAAGACATCAAACTTCTTACGACTATTTCCAGTTATGGTAACACCAAGAGACCATACCACAGTGAATAGGAAAAGACCCTGCAACCACATGGCTATCTGCTGGCTGACAATATTCTGTGTGGTTTCTGGTGCACAAATTTCATCTGGTGTTGACAGAAATGTTAAAACAAACACATACACACACAGTGAGAAATATGAATACATTCTGACCAACCAATTATCAATTAGAAGTCATTCTTACTAACCCATCATGCAGGAATACAGTTTGTATAGGCTTTGTGCCAAGTGGATAGGATCTTTGGGACAAAAGGTCAAACCATCAAAGATTATCCACTGTCGATCTTCTGAGGTGGAGATAGGTGGAGATGATCGCTGAAGGAGGTGGCCAAGACACCATCAGACCCTTCATGGCTGGCTGGATCGAAGCAACCATACAATTGATCCATGCCCTAGGGGTTGATGATGCAAAGATTCACTACAAATTCATCCATGAACGTGGCTAAAAGGAGATAATTTGCATAACAATTTAAACAGAGGAACAAAAACATAACATAAAATAAATACATTTAATTAATCAATAGCTTGCAATGGGTCAGTCTGAAGCAAAAGTGTGGCGGTCAAAGAAACTTGCTGGCAATCACAGTATAAACTGTGTATACTATAAACTGTGAATATTTGCCATTGTAAAGGATATCCAAGTGCAGGAGTAAGAACTTTATAGACAGAAGTCTTTCCTCCTAAAGGATCCCCTACTATCATGAAGCCATGACACACCAACATCATCTCATACACCTGTATATACAGTAAAATTAATTCTGCAAACATTTATAAATTTGAATCAATACCTGGATGACTTTGCCAATGAACCATGGAACAGGCTGGAGGTTAAGCTTTGCAATGTTGTCACTGAGTGCTTTGAGGAGGAGGTCATAGTCTGGATTTGGAAGGACAACTCCAGGAAATAAATCAGAGATGATGCCGTGCAGGGAGCAGCAGGAGAATGATATGTTAACATGCCCTGATTTATAGCTAACAGACTCAGTCTATCAGTGGACGTGGTACAAAATCTGACACCTGAAACAGTGGCACATCCTGTGCCCGACATTTGGCCATGTTGACATCCATCAGCCCTCTAAGCAACAGCACGCTTGCATTCTCCTAGGGATATTTCAGCTTTAGGTTCCCTGCTGCAGTCAGCACAGATTTCACAGCTCGCATACCGTAGTCGTAGTGATGCTGAGAAGACAGCTGCTCAGAACACAAACGGTAGGTGGCCACAATCTTCTGGGCCAAACTGTCAGTAAAATTTGAATTAGAGGGTTGGTTTTTTTGTTGTTGTTTTTTTACCAAACAAGTCTTCTTCTTCTTAAAATAATTTTCAAACCAAAAACATTTTGTGGAATATTTTCCCCATGAAGCCCATAGAGAATAGTGAGATTTCACCAATGAGACCATAGTCTGGCGCCATCATAGCCACTGTACGGAAAGAGCCTGGAAGACTAAGACTGCCAGCTCGTGTCATGTTTCGGCTGTGTGGCAGGCAGGAGAGGACCCAAACGCAAACTCACGGAGACAAAACGTAAACTCAAAAACACAGCTTTAATGCTGGCAAAAGGTGAAACACAAAAACAACACTGAACTAAACTGGGAAAGCTAAACATAAAGTATACCACGAACCACGGGGAGAATCACACACAGCATGAGGGAGACTACGACACCGAACTGAGGGAGGCGCAGACATAAATACACAGAGGGTTAACGAGGGAAGTGGGAGCACATCGGGAACACAGGTGACACTGATAATCATAACGAGACATGGCAGGAGTGAACACAACACTGACGGGAGACGGGCAGAGTCAAACAGGAAGTACAGAGGTTCAGACAGGAGGAGAGAGAGCACGGGGAAAACACAGACATAACGGGCAGGGAAAACAGGGAATAAAACATAAGGAGAGACGAGGGCTCACAGATACACAGAGGGGCACACAGGGGGTAAAAGCCACGAAGGGAAAACACTTAGGGAACAACACAACAGGGCAACTCAGGAAACAGAGCCTAAACAGGGAACTGAAATACAAAGATACATAAAACTAAGAATACTGGGCCAACATGGCCCAGGACCATGACAGCTCGACATACAGTATATTTTATTCACCTTACTGTTTATATTATGTTAACAGTGTTGTTAGCCTGTATTAACTGTATAACTGTATTAACTGGTCTGATATGTACCTTTAGGTTGTCAGGAAGTTCAGCCCTGCCAGCATAACCAGGGTTCATGGTGATAAAGACAGATAATGAAATGCCCAAAATTAATTGAGTATTTCTTTGCAATTACAAACTTTGTGTATACAATCATGGTATCAAAATAAAGCTAACATTTGTGAAATTTCATCAGATTGATAGACATGACTATAAATTTACGCTACAGTAGGATGTTTTGACAAAGTAGGAGGTTTTGTCAGAAAACCGGTTACATTAACTCTGAAGAATTTCTGGTTCTGTTTTGTTTGTTTAGCGGACTTTTGCGCATTTAGGTAACAGCTCTTTTAATCATGGCTTGTTTTCCTTGTGTTTGGTGGTTGTAGAAATGGTTTATATGAGATTTTAGCTGAGATTCAGAGGTTTCTGTGGATACCACACATGTCAGGACTTCTATTTCTGACCCCGTGTTATAACCGATTAAACGTGATCTCCTTCTTTTTGCCCCCGGTACTGGGGCGTGGGGCTTAACAGAATAATTACAAAAGGGAGAATAAAACTAAACATGAGGAACCAAGAACACAAGACTCTTTCAAAATAAAACAGGAAACATGTGGACATGACATGAGCAACATGAAAACACAGAGACAGAAAATACTGACACAGAAGACTGGGACAGACTTACACCAGGGGACACGAAGAGTCTCATAACTAAGCAGACATAAAAGAACCTAAACTATACTGCAATTCAAGGCAATAATAATAATAATAATAATAATAATAGACTTAATATCATTTCATAAATAATCAAAAAATACAAAATAACTAATTAACCCTCAACTTAAGAACAGCACATGAATAGAACACAATATAAACATAAGAAAATAATACAAAAATAATACAAAACGCTGGGTCACAGACCCAGCCCCTGACAGAGAACCTGCTGAGCCACCACAGAGGGCACTTCCACCCGTGACACGCAAAAATCTATATTGTGAGTAGACTTGTAAAGACATTTCTATGTAAATATGTTCGTATAATAACAATATGAAGACGTACTAAAATTGTTAAAAAAAAAATACTGAAGTGCTGTTCACACTAAATAGAGCAAACACTATTCCCTAGTGATCTATTTAACTTTAAAATTTTCCATCTTCTTTCCCTCTGACATATCAAGGTTGTACATTTCTTCTTGTTGTTTTGAACCCTCTAACACCCCAGGACCCACCTGTAAGCTCGAGGGGGAGAATCTGCTTCTAACTGCGTATTTTAGAGGAAGACAGCATTTATACTATATTAGGTTTAAATAGGGTTCGTTTCAATTGTAAACTGGTTCTCATATGGCACAAACGTATCTCAGTCACGCATTCGTACACACATTTGGCCTAATTCTTTACCTCAACACGATTAAATTAATTCAAACATGCCCAAGCTCCCGACTGAGCAAGTCCTTTTAAGAATTTACTCATGGCGTTGTAGTCCAGACCATCTGATGAATTGAACACCACACACTAGTGTCACAGGTGTATGCTAGAAGGGAAACACTTCTAAACGGGACGAGCAGCAGGGGATGATCACGAAAACAGAAAGACATGTAATACCCGGTTAAAATAATTAATAAAAATATATATTTTATTTACAGCATAAAGATACCCCGATCAGGGAAAAGAATAATTTTAAAAAAAGACATAAAACTAAGGATAACAAAAGTCCAGTCCTCAGTCCGCGAGCTGAAGCCCCCAAGGGTCCCAATCAGTCTCCGCCACACTTAAGGCCACTAAAAGTCTGCCGAACTCCACCAGTGGGGCCGGGCCAACAGCATCCTCATGTAGTGTCCTCTGCCACTCTGCTACCGCTAGACACAGGAAAGCAGCGGCAGTCACCCTTCCTAATTTACCGGGGATGTCTTTATGCATTTTAACAAACGGGACTTACCCCGCGAGGGGGGAGCTCCAAACTCCGCCTGCTGCTGTTCTATGCCTTAAGCTTTTTAGCTGGCGTCTTGCTACCACCTGGAATAGTCTGCCACCCACGGACCGAGGGCCCTCTCTCCTTCTCCTGCGACTGCGGCCGCGACCTGCTGCCTTCGGCTGGGTCCTCTTTTTATATTTTATAGCATTACACTTCAAGCTAAAACCATAAGTGACCAAACCAACTGAAAGTTATCTATAGCAGCGATCAGTAAGCTGTGTGATGACCAGACGGGGGGAACTGCCCAAACATTCATAGCCATATTTCAAGCAGGTTGTAATCATCCGCAACATCACTTCTCCATCCTCCCAAAAGTAACGCAACTGAGAAATCCACGCATAGTCATTCAGTGAGGAGATACTGTCCTCTGCAAGTTTTGCCACAACATCTCAAGCTAGGAGAGAAAAAACAAAACAGGTTAAACACAGATAACATATTATGTTAAAACAAAATCTAATAATTTTGATATTTAGAAATTACCACGAACATCAATCGCAGTAAGAGCACCAAGGGTCATCCTTGCCCCTCCAGGGAACTTCCCACGCACCAGGTCCACAATGTCAGCAATCTGGGCATTGCAATTCTCCACATAGGCCTTTGGAAGATGAAACCAATAAAAAAAATGTAAAAGAAGTTTTAAGTTTTAAAGAAACCCACACAGTATCATTTCATAATTAGATTTTTTTTCAACTTTTACATTTTTTTTAAAGACTGACAGGCAGAGGGTTGGTCTGGATGGCTTCAGACACTTGGCTGGTCTAATATATAGAAGAGGCACAAATAAGAACTTGGCCAGGCCACTGCAACACCCACTTCTTCCGGGGAATCTACATGAAACAAAATTTAGATAAGTTTGAACTCTTGATAAAATAACTGAAAACACTATTTGAATATTTGAATCAGGATGATAGGAGTTATAGCATTCTTTAATTATATTTTACAACCCCTCTATATTTTAGAGGGGTCTATCATATGCTTTCTCTAGATCTACAAAGACTCAGTGCAGCTCCTTCTGACCTTCTCTATACTTCTACATCAACACTCTTAAGGCAAAAAAATAACCTGGCTTGAAGTTGCACTGCTGCTCGCTGATCATCACCCATCTTCTTAACCTAGCTTCAACAACTATTTCACATATCTTCTCACTTTATTGTGTTTTATACATGCCGAACACTTCTGAGCGTTGGGTTCTCCACTTGCAGCAACCATTTATATCACTATGGTCGGGCACCTGGTGTTCACGCGTGACCCAGCCAAATTGTCTGTCGCTCGGGAGGAGTTTGCGACCATGGAGCGCCTGGGCATTGTGCAGTGTTCGACTAGTGCCTGAGCTTCCCCATTACACATGGTGCCTAAATCTGACGGTCGGTAGCGACCTCAAGACAGATACATTAGCATTCCTTATCCTAAAAACATGATAAAGAGTAAAGTAAGCATTTATTTTGTTAGGAAAAGATTTGATGGGCATACAAGTCAGAGTAGCATAATCCAAGAGGAAGCTGAGATGCCTGGTTGCCTCATCAACCTCGTCTGTCAGCTTGTGAATGGTCACATCCCTGGTGTTTTTAATGTACTGGTTAAGAGACAGCAACTCTTCTGAAGTTTCCGGGTGCCTCTGACCATCTTCGTAATTTTCCTCATACATTTTTACATATCCCAGTGAAAAAAAGGACAGCTGACCAACCATTTTTCCAGCAAACCTTAGAAGTGATCATAATAAAAAGTCACAAAATATGGCCTCTATGTGAAGTGAAAAACTGCAAAAGTATAACAATGTAAACTAGAAGAATAATAATAAAGAATAAAGAGAAACAGGATCTCAATAGTGTGGATGCCTTGAGGGCATCCACACAATCAGATAAGAAACAGGAATCTATTTTATGCATATGAAATATGTAAAATAGTTAGTAACACAACACATGCTAACACTGTTTTGCTGTATACCTTAGCTTGAGCTGGATAAATCTTCTCCTTGTCAGTTGATATTTTGCCAGTAATCGCCATGTCCTCAGTAAATTCCAGCTTTGCTATGCCTTCAAAACACTTCAGGTGGGGTTGGACACACAGGGGGTATCTGGTCTGTGACAGAATCTCCAGGAGCTCATCATTAGACCGAAAGAAGAATCTGGAAACACAGTGAACAAAGAAAGCTGAAACAGCCACTTGAGAAGATCCTTAACAGTATTTCTAATATTAGTAAATTAATTAAGTAACTCTTCCATATTTATTTTTCTGTATTAATGTAAGATTTTCCTACAGGCATCTACAGCACTGTAGATGCTTCTGCTTTACGTTAGTTCTATTTTTATTTTTTTTTAATTTTATTTAGCAAACATAGACTGTCAATGTGTATTTTAGCCTACAAATAGGAGTCAAAATAGCTGTAATATCAAATATCTGAAGGTACTATCAGTGCCACTGATAGTGCCCTTGGAAAATAGAGCCTCTTCTTTTCCAGGTAGGTATTGAGGCCTTTTTGAATGTCATCCAGAAGCACATTGGACTCCTGCAACTGTTCCACCATGTTGGGCTGGCCCGTAGCCACTAACACACGCGTATCCTTAACCTGGAAAGTGTTATCACACAGAAATCAAAACAAAATTCACGAGATCCAATTACAGAAACTAAAACGCCTTTTGACAGTATCGTATGGATTATACCGCCTCCGTCATGATATTGTTCCAGTATGTCCACAATGGCAAACTTGCGTCCCTCCTCAGGCATCTGGGCAACGATGTCCTCTGAGCTGAAGATGGGCTCAAGGTAGAGCCACATAGCCTGACACTTCAACATGGCATCTAGTATGTCCTGCATACGTCCTGCAGCTTGTCCTCCCATTGCTATTTAGGAAAGTATCAGTAAGAATAACACAACTGCATTTAAAACGAGCTTTTGTTGTATCTCATAGTCATAGCATTTCTAATGTAGAATTTACCAACGACTAAATTCAGATAAATGTCTTAAAGAATAAATACAAGACTAGACATGTACATAACTGTAATATTAGCATGGAAGAGCATAAAAATGGAAATTCAGAAAAATATACACTAAAAGGATAAATATATTGTAATTTCGTTGCCTGAGGCTGTGCTTAAGCAGGTCAAGTAATTTTGTTCTTGTTGGAAACAGAGCTTGCATATCACTTACTCAGACCGCTTTTTAAACGGAAGTGCACGCTAATCCCACAGATGTTTGAATTTGAATTTTAGCAGTGCCAGTGCCCCATTATTACATCTAGTACGCATTCAAATACAAATATTAAAATCAAAGTAAAACACCTGCATCCATTATAAAGCAGCAGGAGTGAGCCACCTGCAGAGTTTCATGTTTATGTAATTACACACCAGTCACAGTGGCACTATTTTTGCATGCAAAATGTTGGAACAACATGAACAGTAGTGCTGCTGCTTTATTCTATAAGCAAGGAGGGAATGAAGAAATTATGTCTGCTCCATATCTAGCAAAGCCTGTTCTTTGTTGATATGCTGTATGGAGGAAGAACAACAACAATCGTGCAGCACCCTCTGGCCTTACAGGATAAAGAAAGGTCTATTTTTTAACAGGTACAAAAACTATTTAAGCTACATTACCAAATGAAAAGATAACATGTGTACTTTAAGGGAAGTAAGAATGTAGCCTCTCTGACCTCCAGCTCAGTGACAGCATCCACCAGGTTGGTAGTGATTTGAGTGAGATTTCTCACATTGTTCTTTATTTCCTCCATGTTCATCAGTTTCTTTTTCTTAAAAGCCAGTATCTCTTTCTGCACATCTTGCAGCCTCTGGTTAAAGCTAAAGACCCTGAAACAGTCAAATGGGGACAGGGCAGTCAGTTTGAATTGTTGGTATTTACATTAAAAAGAAGCTGGGAAAACAGACAGTAAAGCTGCATTTCTTACCTTGTTTGAAGGTGGTCCTCAATCTGTTTTCTGTTTATTTAGACTTGCTCTGCTGTCTTCAAGCTCAGTCACGATCTCTTCTGTAGTTTTTGGGGTGCCTCTGACCATCTTAGTAATTTCCTCACTCTTTTCACATATCCTAGTGAAAAAAAGAACAGCTGACCAACCATTTTCCCACCATACCCTAAAAGCGATAACAGTAAAAAGTCACAAAATATGTTCTCTGCACTATGTGAACTGAAAAACTGCAAAAAAAAAAAAAAGGTGAAACAATGTACATTAGATATCTATTTTTTACATATATGAAATATGTAAAATAGCATTTTTTTTTTTGTTTCTAGCTAACACTGTTTTGCTGTATACCTTAGCTTGAGCTGGATAAATCTTCTCTGTCAAGGGCACTGTCTCCTTTTCAGAGTTGATATTTTGCCAGTAATCGCCATGTCCTCAGTAAATTCCAGCTTCGCAATGCCTTTAAAACACTTCTTCAGGTGGGGTTGGACACACAGGGGGTCTCTGGTCTGTGGCAGAATCTCCAGGAGCTCATCATTAGACAGAAAGAAGAATCCGGAAACACAGTGAACTGATGACACTGTAATTAATAGATACACTGTTTTTAATTCTTTACAATCAGATGTTGACTTTCCTTCTTTCGTAAGAGAATGCTTTCTTTTTAGATCATATATTTAGATTCTATTGTTCTAATTGTATTAACATATAAATATATTTGATACTTTTTTGTATCCGCAAATTATATTTGTGTCAATTTGTCCATTTTCTTAGCTGCTTATCCAATATAAGGTAAAGGGGTTGCTCAAGCCTGTCCCAACTGTGACAGTACATCCTGGATAGGTGGTCAAAAAAACCTTGTCAGTTTGTATCAGCAATGCAAAGAAGACATTGTGTACTTTGATGCCACTATAGTAAGAAAAGAAAGTGCTGGAATGCCACCATACTATGTGTATGAGTTGGTTGTCAGAAACCCATCCAAAGGTGCACCTCCTCTTCCTGTTGCTACATATGTCATGTGTGACCATATTACAGCCTCTGTAACATACTTCTTGCAGGCCTTTTAAACAGATCTGTTGAGAGCTTTTGTAAATCGGGCCTACAAAAGGCCTGTCATGTTCATGTGTGATGGATCACTAGTACTCCTCTGCAGTGTTGGTCAAGTTACTTGAAAAAAGTAATCAGTAACTAATTACTGATTACTTCCCCCCAAAAGTAATCCTGTTACTTTACTGATTACTTATTTTCAAAAGTAATTAATTACTTAGTTACTTTTTAAAAACACGATTTACAACCTGAATAGGTGATAAAGCGATAGATCTTTCAGCCCAATTCTACTTTTTCTACATAATCCATCATACAAAATGTAATCAAATGAAAAAGTTTTTTTAACTTGTTTTATCAGTTTTAATCTTAATCTTTTTAATCTTAACTTTATGCATCAAGCATGTAATTATATGCAACATTCTCTGACTTGAATAAATTAGTTTAACATTTAAACCTATTTTCTACACATTCCAGCACATAAAATAAAAATTTTTTTGTGTTTACACTCACTCTTTCAAATAGATGCAAGTAAAACACAGCAGGAAATAAATAAAGTCAAAGACTCAGCGGTCCTGTTGCTCTATTTTCACCTGTAAAGCAGGACTGCGGTAGGCGGAGGTTTACCCTGGTGCAGGTGTGCCGCGGTCAGTGGAAGAATCCGCGAGTTTCTCTGTGAATTTGCCATTACATCCTTGCCACTCGGTGCTTGCTTGGAAGTTTAGGGGTTTTTTTCGCTGTAAAAAGAAGTTTTCTTCCCACGCACAATGGACACTAATGTTTTTGTCACTTTTTATGGAATCAAACTCAAAGTAAGGTCAGTACTTCCACGCTTTAAACGCTGTACGCTCATACTCTCTCCCACAATCGATATGTGATCCATTGTTGATCTGCACACAGCTGTTGTCACTAACAGCGCACTTGCTTACTTCACTGTTGTGAGACATTCTGCAAAAAAATCACGGTTTTAGTAACGCAGTAACGCAGCGTTCCTACGGGAAAGTAACGGTAATCTAATTACCGTTTTTGCAATAGTAATCCCTTACTTTACGCGTTACTTGAAAAAGTAATCAGATTACAGTAACGCATTACAAGTAACGCGTTACTGCCCATCTCTGCTCCTCTGATCCATTTCCATCACATTCTGCAGAACAAGTTGTGAAGATCTGCTGCAGAAGAACTTTCTCTTGCTCACTGGCAAACATTCATCACAGACATTCAACGTTCCCATTCTTCATCGGTATTTGAGCCACGTCATGAAAAATGCCAAGGACCTCTGTAAAAAACAGTATGCACATTTACATCAATAATTCTTTGAGAATATAACATTTCTAATTTAAAGGTACTACTAACAGTGATTCCATTTATTTCTTTCCCCAGCATTCCAGAGAACTACAGGCTTGGAATGCATCTATTTGGGCTGCTTGCATGTTGTGCTAACTTAAAAGACATGGATGAGGTTGTCCATAGTGCAGCAGTAGTGTTTCGCAGTCCTTGTAGTGGAAGGAATATAACAAAGCATTACAACAACCTGAAACTCCTTATGCAAAAAAGGGGGACCCTAGATGTGGATGAAAAGACTGTGATTGCTGAGGACTACAAAGTTAACTTATATTTATTAGTAAAGTAATATTAGTAATAAATGTTTATTTGTCTCTGTCCCATAACAATTCATTACTTTATATTATTAAAAATAACAATGTATTTTTAAAACTCAATAATCTGTTAAAAAAATGAAATAACTATGAAAACATGCTTTCATATGTACATACTTTAATGAATTTAACATTGCATGAAAGTAAGAATTTTATTTTATTTTTTTGCTTTGAGATATTACTGAATATATATAAGTTTTACAGACTGATGTTCAGAACGCCCCTTTGAAGACCCATTTCCAGGAAATTGTTGACAGAGCAACACTGGACTGTGAGGGTGAACGAAACCTCTTTTATGCCGAAATGTATTTCAGGTCTGGTAAATCACCTTCTACCACATGCAACTTTGTGGTCAGCACTGATGCTCAGTACATTTTATTTTTTGTATTATTTTTATAACTTGTCATTTATAAATAACTGTAAAAGTGACAACTCAGTAAAGATTTGTCAGTCAGTAGCTTTTGTTTGTTACTTATATTTTTGAAGTATTTGGATGCTCCTCAGGGGATCTTGGACGTCATGGTACTGATCCTGATTAACTCCATGGTGACATTCAGCAATCCAAGAACCAGGTATCATGAAGAGAAGAATAAGTGTAAAAGAAACAGAAATTGTAGATAAAATTGAAATACATAGATTGTTTAACTCACTATGTACTATTACATTACATCATTTTACACAAGACAACAGAAGCCAGGGAATCATGGAGAAAAGCCAGTAGGACATGAAAAGAATCCGTATCCAGAGAAGGAGACTGACACGGCTTGATGACTTTGTTGACATATATCAAAAAATGCACGATGCCCTCCTTCTTGAATATGCAAACATGAAAATATCAAGAAAGTATGAACAATTTCCTGTTACTAAAAATGATATTTTATACAAATAGAGCAACATAGTCAGAACCAGTGAAAATATTTGCCTATGTACAGAAACAACTGGTGATGGAATCTGTAAGCATTAAAAGTATGTCTGTATACTCAACAGGCATGGAGAAATGGAAAGACAAACACAGTCTGAGTGACCCAGGGTCTGTGAGCAGTTGTGGACTTGTATAATATCTTATATGTATGGTTGCTGCTATGCTGCTGTCCCTGTTTCCATGCTTACATGTATAGGCAGGTGTTTGTGTGTGGGTGCGGCTGTATCCGGTAGGCCGGGCTACAGGCACCTTCAGGCCTGGTGGGTGTGGCCCTGCCAGGTGGCTGGCCACACCTGAAGATGATGCCACGCACCTGCAGCTGATCAGCCTTGTCAGGGGAGCTATTTAAGGGTGTGATTGAGCTCCTACTGATGTGCGGTTGTTGTGTGAGACGGCATGTCAGTTGTCTTACTGCGCAAAGTCTTTTGAGTGTATGCAAGCTGTAGTTGTGTATCCTGACAGCTGCTTCTGTTATTTTCCCCCCAGGCGGGGCATGGAAACGAGAGGGCAGCAAGCACGGGGTGTGCGGACACACGGGAGCTGAAAATACAGAGCACGGACTTCGGGTGTAGAAAGACACGACAAGGGAGTCAGGGGAGCGCACGGGGATCTATTGTGTAATATTCACAGCACTGTCAATAAACGCACTGTTTTCTGCACCAGAGTCCTGCATTGTGGGTCCTGATTTCCCCACATCCCCACGGTCTGCCAGCCATGACAGTGTGTACGTGTCACCATTAGTGACAGGCTTGCCACTGAAAAAAGAGAAAACTGAGGTATGTTTTAATGTTCCGTTAATTTCAAGAATTAAATGACAACCGGACTTTCAATTCTTTAAGCTCACAATTATCCTTTCGTCGTTCTATAAAATAAACAAAAGAAGTCATTCAAAAATGTTATTTGTTAACAGAGAAAGACACGACTCCCATGGTTTCTGTCAAAACCTTGGAACAGGAACAGCTCAAACAACATGATATTGTCTAAAACCAGGTATTTTACGTTTATTTTTTGTCTACCGTTGTGTGTTATTATCGTACATGAGTCTGATTATTGTCACATGTCTGTCTTTGTAGGATGAAAGCCAGGAACAAGTAGCTGTTTGCCAGAAAACTGCAACATACATGGCTAAGAAAGCGTCAGTCACATTTTGGAAAGGAGATTTCGGTGCCTTCGAAATGGCTGCAATTGTGAATGCTGCTAATTGAACTCTTTCTCACATGGGCAGACTTACAAAGGCACTATTTACCACTGGTGGATGTAATATCAAAGCAGAGAGCAATGTCTTCTTTGCCAAAAATGGCAAATTAAAGACAGGACAAGTAGCGGTAAGCAGGGAAACTACCTTGCATGAAGCTTATTCATTTGGTAGGCCCATTTCTGCAGAATGACCCAACAGTGCGCATGATATCCACTGCTAAAGTAAAATAAAATGATAAATTAGTCCACAAAAAGTAGCAGTCATTAAATAGATTCAAACTTTTTTTTTTTTTTTTTTTTTTTTTTTCAGCTGTTATGATTTCTAATCAAACACACCCCACAAATATTATGTGTAATATATCAGCATTAATAAAGTGTTTTACAAGAACAAGAGTAACTGAGACAAGTATGAATTTCTGAATTTTGTTTAACATCACAAATAAAACGCATTTCAATTATTGGACTTTATTTATGTAATCATGTAAAATCTGGAGATATTTTGTTGTTGTTGCATGATGTACTTTTTTTTAAAATTACATTTAAAACCATTGTAATCTATTACGGTACAATGAATGTTCTCAGAAGAATGAGTTTTTGAACTCATAACAAATTACTATTCTGTTGTTGACTCACAGCTCACATATTTGTGGAAACACCATGAAACAGAAGTTGTCTTTGTGGTCCTGTCTCAAATTAGAGGTAACGACTTCATCATATGTCACAGTGAGCTCCTGTCCCTTAGACCACACAGCTGGCTTGTAGGAGATGTATGTACTCCTAGTATTAAAAACAAAACAAAATTATTGCATAATGTTAAAGCTGGGGCAGATAAAAGATCACAAAATTTTATTTTGTGATCTTTGGAGCGATAGAAATCATCAGGAGACAAAGTTTGTCCAAGGTAAATTTTTATTTCATATATTAGAGATTTCTGATTTTGGAAATTTTGTAACGTCTTTAAATAAATGGAAAAAGTATTTCTGCAGATTTGTTATGAATTTCTAATGTGTCACAGGTGAACTTTGACAACTACAAAGCCATTGTATCATTTGTACACACTGGAAATATACACCGGAAGTCTGGTTAGTACTAGCAACATTTTTGTTACACTAATTTTTTTTTCCATTAACAGTGTTCATAATTTATGTAATTTTAAAAACTAGATCTATCACAGTCCATAACTGCAATGACAGCTCTCTGTATTTGGTCGATCCTTCAAGAAAGTCTTTGGAGCAGGAAGAGTCTGACCGGGTAGCCCAAAGATTCTGGTAATTATGCATTATTTACGTCTTTATCATTATAACAAAATATTAGGTATTCTGTGATGTCATTAGAAAAGTGACAGGACCAAGGGCCTTTATCTAAAGGTGCTTTCGAACTGCGTGACACAGACTGCCCTCTAACATAATTTTTTTTTAATTTGTAGCTTAATAAACTCCACTAAAGATGAATAAAGAATTGTTAGAAAACAGTCATCTTACATGAATTACAAAGGATTAGTATCTGAATAGGGCATTCACCTGTTTATGGAGGACATCTGTTTCTATATTTGAACATATGGTTGGAGATGAACTCAGGAGTTCAATTCCACCATCAGGCCGGGGTCTTTCTGTGTGGAGTTTGCATGTTCTCCCCGTGTTTGCGTGGGTTCTCTCCGGGTACTCCTGCTTCCTCCCACCGTCCAAAGACATGCAGCTTGTGGGGATAGGTTAATTGACTAATCCAAATTGTCACTAGGTGTGAATGTGCGAGTGAATGTGAGTGCGAATGGTTGTCTGTCCCTGTGTGTTGGCCCTGCGACAGACTGGCGACCTGTCCAGGGTGTACCCCGCCTTTCGCCCTATGACAGCTGGGATAGGCTCCAGCGCCCCCCGCGACCCTGAAAAGGAAAAGCGGAAGCGAATGGACGGATGGATGGATGGATGGTTGGAGATGAAAGGGTAATAAAATCCATGGTTATCAGTTATTTAAACAAGTATTTCCAAACTAGACACAAGCAATTTCCAAAAATAAAAATACCCTTACAATGCTTAAGGAGAAAGACATTAGCACAATTTGTAGATTTAAAAGAACATATGTATTTTAACTTCATGTAACATAATATAGATCACAGGGCATTCTCACACAGCTTCAAAAACATGTTGAGATTCATTCATGTGTCTGTCTGATTCATGAAAAAGAAGAGAAGGATCATTTTGTGTGTAACTTTTATCATGCAACAGAAACTGTACCTGCTGTACTGATATTTTCACTTTAATTCTATTTTTGTTTGTTTGTTTGTAATGGACGCATTCCCAAAGAAACCTGAAATTACATTTTGACAACTAAAAAAGAGATGGCCAGGCACAAAGGACATTGCTGCAGACAATACTTGAGGCCTCAGGTGTGTAACATCTTTAAGTTTCATTTATTTATTCGTGTCAAACTGCTGAACACTAACATATATGTATATTTTTCCATGTATTAGTATTCAACAGTGACAACTGTGTCATGTGTGCAACAGTGAAACCACCCAATCCAGGACCCTCCATCACTGACTGGGTACAATGTTTTAAAAATAGTTTTGTTGTCTAGGATGACATATTTGCTTCTGATTCAAATTATTTTATTTATGTACTTATTTACTTTATGTCTTTATGAAAACTCATGTATTTGTTGTTCACAGATTCAGTGTGATAACTGTAACCGCTGGTTCCATTCTGAATGCCTGGACATGGAAAAGGCACAGCTCATCAATGCACAGAACAGAGTGGAAGTGTATGCTTTGTCTAACCTAAGTCCACATGTAGTAAAAGCCACTGACTTGTTTATTTGTGTCAGTCATTATTGGTGTTTTGAGGAACACATGTGCAAAATACATTATTGATAACATTCTTCCTTTGAGCACATTATTTAAAGGTAAGGTAACCATGCAGGTAGGAGTTATGCATACAGGAATTAACATACACATGCTAATTTCTACAGATTACAATGGCTTATATTTCAGTGTTCTAGATAGAAATCCCAGAGGACTGCTAAATGGTCTAACCTGAAATACAACAGACATACAAAGGTATTGATGGAATCCCAAAAGGTGGCACTGTAAGCGATCCCTGAAAAGGAGTCTGACATGGGCCTTACAGAGTGGACAGGGTTGAAACATGAGCCAGCACCTACAATTGGATTTGCCTGGGCACATACTGCAGCTCTATGCCAGCGTAAAGCTACACTACAGTTATTAAGTGTGGACATTAGCATACAAGTTTCAGTGACAGGCTGCCTGTTTTGAGGCAGTCTGTTAAATTGGCAATACTCACTTTTGAATCAGTTCGTCTCTTGTACTTTGGCACTGTCTCTGGACAAACTTCAAACTCAGATGGTAGGAGGGGGAGGTTGGAGGAGAAAAAGGTCCTCCAGCTTGATAAACCTCAAGGAAGAAAAGCTGAAAGGAGATCAAAGATAATGACTTGCATTTCACACTTTAAAAGTTACACTTTTAATTGGTTCAGTCAGTTAATTAATACAACCTAGTACAGAAATTCAGCTTCACACCACAATACTCATGCTGTTTCTCTTTGTATCTGGCATAACATTTTAGCTTTACATCTTAGAAACTGAGCTGAATTAGCTGTGGGGGAGGCATGAGGTTGTTTCCTGTGTGCTCAGTATGACAATTTACAAGTGAAATTCTTCACTGAAAATATCCCATGCACTGCAAGTAAAACAGCATAATCTAAGTGAACAGGAAGAACACATTACCTGCTTAGCCACATCTCCTGCAGTAGGAGCATAATATGAGTGACAGCAAAGAGATGCTGTCTTTGCCACAACTTAACATCCCTGTAGCTGGTTGCCCAGGACACTGCACGAAAAAACCTCCTGGGGAAAAAGCTGAGGGACACTGCATATGGATAATCGATGACATTCAAATGGGTCCATGAGAATGTAGTTCACTGGTCAAATGATCATGAAAGAATCATTAGTTTTTGTCTGTTTAATTATAGAACAAATGCTAACAGTGGAGATGTGTGCAATCACTAAGGATTACTATCACTGTTTAGTACCTACGCTTTTCAAGCTGAAGTAATAATCTCTTTTGACTTCCTCTTCCATGGCAGCACTCAACTCTGGAGGGGTTTACTATCCTTAGTGTTGGGAGACAGCAGCTGCACGATGTTGATCATCTGCTGGCAGGGCTGGGGGGCCAACACTGAGCTGGGAACAGTGTTGATGTAGTATATTTACCTCTGTGACAGCAAAATCAAGGTCATACATGTGTTTAAAAAAAGGGGTTTAAATCAGCGTCTGACTAATTACACACTAAATTCAGTGATACTTGCTTCCAGGTCTGTGTCATTAGGTTCTGCCTGAGTGGCCCTGATCATCTTCTCTTGCTCAAGCATTGTGTCCAGCTGCTCTTCAGGACTCATAGGTCGCCTGCTGGGTCTGGGCAAGCTTCTAGACCTGGACCTGAAATGATACATGAGGAGATGCATCCCTATGAAAGGGTGAGTGAATTAGATCAAGTGTTTTAAGAAGAAGAACACCTTAAAGTTAAGTTACTGATGTCATTTGTTTGCTTAAATGTATAATTACCTGCTCCTTGGGGTTATTGCTTTCCTCTTTCCAGGTGGTGTTAGTGCTAAAAGCCAAATTAAGATCAAAAATATATACTGAAGTGAAGTTTCTCAGGCAAGTCTTAAGAAGTACTAAATTATCAGATAGCAAATCAAAGAATACTGCAGTCTCACATCGCTTTACAAAGCCTTCCCTTTTTAATCCCACAGCGAGACAAGCTCAAAAGGATACAAGACCCCGCTGGTTTTGCCAAGGATTGATGGAGAGTGTGTCGTCTGCGCTGGAGCTGATTAATTTTCAGATCCTTAGCCCAGGGCCTGTAGTTGTTTCCAATGGACTCACTGGGGGTTCGGTAGTGACGCTGCTCTTTAAATGGAACTGCCAGCGTCCATGATTTGATCTGGAGAATGGTTTGGTATTCGCTGTGCCTTAAGACGATCTGAGTTCAAATAAAAGGTTAAAAGGTGGCACAAGGATTTTTGCTTCTAACTCCAGACAATTACTTAACTGACTTTTCTAAAGCACTAGTTCATATGCGGCACCATAAACATTATTCTTATTTGATTGAGTTCGGAGGGTTCGCTGTTACAGCTCAAGGGCAAAGGTGGGGGAACAGAATATTCTCTCTTCTGACTTGTATTAAAAATGGAGTCGTCATCCATCTGTAAATTGGATGAAAACAGTGAGGGTTGGAACCAATGTTCCCTCTAATTTTTCATGTGTCTGAGCGAACACACAAACTCCCTGAGCGGTCCCGTGGACCACTGTGAGCAACAGCAGACGTGTGCACTGTGGTCACGCCAGCATCAAATCCATCCAAGTTACATGGTTTATTAAAATAATCAAATTACAGCATTTACATTTATGTTAGACTACTTTTAATTAACTGCTTTATCCCACTTACAATGAAAATTTAAAAAAAAAATGTTCATGACCTGTGCAGTATGTTAACACTATTGGAAGTAAAAATAACTTGAACCCCAATTTTGAAAACACAACTTTCTTCTTTTTTTTTCTTTCTTTGTATAAAGCTTTGACTTTTATGAGTATGGTGGTCTGGGAAAGAGTCCTGTAACTCTGTCTGCAAAATACAGTAAATAATGATCAATGTTGGGCAATTAATTATATAGTTCTTCAAAAAAAGTAACTGAGTTTTGCAAACAACAAAGTTTCTTGCAGCTGTTTACCTAAAAATGCAGCCAAGGTGTTTTTTAAAAAAAAATAAAATAAACATTTCAAACTATTTACAGAACAGTCAGCTGTTCTGCATCAAATTTGATGCCACACAAATCATTTGTGCCACTCCAAAAAACAATTTCTGTCCACTATGAGATAAAGGACAACAACAGCCTGATACCTGCAGGCCTGACAACAGGAGATGTATCACTCCTGTAACACCTGTAACATTCAGCAGTCGCCTCGTTGTTCTGACACACAACGACAAAACTATTGACTACACTACACACTAACTACACAAGATTTGTGCTAAACGTCACAAATCTCTGACATCTCAAAACACCGCCATCACTCCTAAAACTTTCCCCCTTCCTAAACAACTAAATGCCATGTTGCCATATCATTTTTTGATTGGTCGACGTGGTACATTTTTCGACCAATAGGAAAGGGTGGGGGTTTTTTTTGGTTTTGTTTTTGCTCACAGGCGGAGAGTGCTTTCGAGCGTTTTCCTTATAAAACGCTGTTTTTACCATTTCTTCCCACAGTAAATATAAACAACGATAGTCTTCAGGAAGAAAACTAAACATTGCAGATATTTTCATCATAACTCTGGTTTTAAATGGCCTATCAACACAATTTAAAAACTGGTATAAAGTCCACACTTTTTCCGTCAATTGTTCCGTCTGTCCTGCTCACATCTCCAATGGTTGTACACATTGTCATTAACGTGGCTTCACTCCACATCAGCCACGCCGCTTTGCTAGCTAAAACACATAAGGTCGCTGTGTCCCAATTAAGAGACCGCACGCTTGAAGTACTTGAGTGCGATTACGTCACCGCCACGCGACGACGGCTGTCCCAATTCAAAGTGTACTTCAAATGCATACTCCAAATGCGCCGTCGATTTCCCCAAATATCAAGCGTGGTCCGGTGCACGCTTCGCGGTCCCATATATCCCACAATACATAGTGCGGCGGTGGGTGTGGATAATTTTGCCACAAAATACGGCAGACGGCAGCGTCCGAAGAGTGAACTGTCAAAAGTAAGTACTGAATATGATGTCACTTATTTATGTGCGAATGTTTAATAACGAAGAACATTAAAACATTACTGTTGGCCACATGTCGGGAAAGTTATGTGACATTAGCGATATTTGTACTAACTTGGTTTTAAAGCCTTTACTTCAAAATATACGCCGTTCAATAGTCGACCTTAATCTTACAGAGAATCTGATGATTTTGTGGATAATTAAAGTCAGTCATATATCCACAAACACAACAAGCTGAAAGTCAGTGATGCTGCTCGGTTTGCAGTCCTGAATATCACGGCACAAGCAGGATTCACTGCACTGTTAATGTTAGCTTTGTTATATCGCTGCCTCTGTTCGGTGGTGTCGAGCCAAACGGACTTTAACGTGTGTTTGAACGAGCTGACTGTTCACTCGTTAAGCTGAAATCACAGGAGTCACACATGTGTCCACTGTACCATCTGGAAACTCTTCTTGTTTAGCACTCGTAATAACACAAACACTAAATCCTCCTTCTCTTGTGCTGTTTTGTAACAGTGTACACCTGAGACTGTCACCTGTCTGTCCTGCACTCTCTCTCTGTTTCTTTCTCTCTGATTGTGGAATAAAAGTATGAACATGTGTTTATAAGTTACACTTGTGTTTGAATCCTGCAGCTTTTGATTTCCATGTGTGACAACTGCAAGTGTCCAGAGTGAGGACAGACTGAGGGACCCACTGCTGCACATCATCTGTGAGGCTTTGCAGCCCTGATGATCCACCAGGACAAACTCAGCAGTGTGTGAGGAAGAGGAGGAAGAGCCAGCAGCAGCTGACAGATGGAGAGAATAGACAGACTGTTCCCTGTTTGTGAAGGACTGCTAGCAAAGTTTAAAAGAACTAATTGTCTGTCCTAAATCAGTCTCATTAGGTAATGTTCAAATAATTTTATCATTCCAGTGTTTTCAGTGTGGGAGAAAGTACTCAGGGCCTTCAAGTGAAACACTATGAAAGGCAGAAACAAGTTTAATATTCAGTTCAATATGTATCAGCAGCAGAATGGACCTAAAAATAAATGTTTGTTTCAGTTCTATGAAGCTTTGAGTATTTTGGATTAGTAGCACTGCTGTGTTTGTTGCATCATATTGCTGTAATTGTTTATATGCTTTATATATTCTGAGGTAAGTTGATCTATAGTGTTATATCATATTCTATAAGGATGTTATGTGTTTGTATACTTTCTGCCCAGTTTAACCCATTTAGCAGAAGTCAGCCTGTTTAAGGCTCTGATATCTATTCTGTATGACTTTAAGCAGTTATGACATGGTCTGATTTTCTCACCCAATAAAGGAATATTCAATATATCAGTCTACTCTTCATTCTATCAGAAACAGTTTTCACAGCTCGTACATTTTCCTTTTTACACATATATGTAAGCATTGAGCCAAATGTAATAATGCCAACATATTAAACGAACAATACTTGTCTCATATGTATAATACATCTATATATACACTGTCAAAGATACTTGTCTTTGAGTGAAGATTTAAGGTGATAGGAAATATAAATAACTGCAACTTGAATCTTTGACCCAGAGTTCAAGCTCACTGCTGTAATATCTATCTATCTATCTATCTATCTATCTATCTATCTATCTATCTATATCATAATAATCTGACAATACATATTATATTTACATTACCACAGTGAGATGATTTTAGTCTCGTGACCAACATTAGCTAATTGTTATTTAGTAACTAATCTTGAAATGACTGTTCAGTACAGAAATGACGCCCAGCTATCATGTTTTACAGTCCCGTGGTCTCAGCCTCAGATACTCAACTAATCAAAGTGATGTCATGACAAAAAGCATTGGTTGGAACACAAAGACACTTAAACACACACTTAAAGCTTTATTACCGTAATTTGCATTCTGCATAAACCAATTGTTTTGATCTGTCAGTGCTTATTTTTCAATTAGGATTAACTGATAAAAGAAATATTACAAACATGCTGTAAATTAAAGAAGGATAAATGCATAGGCAAGAAAGAAGGAACTGATGCAGTTAGAGGCCAGAGCCTTTTGTTTGTTGCTGGAACCAACACGACAAAGTTTTCCCTTCCAAACGTTTATAAACTGGAAGCCAACGTTAAATTTATCCATTAACCATCACGTATATTCTGTGGACATTGACAAGCCTATATTTTAACCCAATTTCTCTCTCCCCTATAAACCAAGTAGAGTTCAGCGACCCGTGGCAGAGTCTTTTTTTTTTTTTTTTTACTTTTTTCAGCCTTTCCATTTTGTTCAGCTTTTCTGTTACAAAGGAAAATAAAAGCATGGGAACTTGTGACTATAGAAGCAAAAATGATATAAATTCACATTCACATCTTGTCAGATTTAAAGACTAAAGCCGGAAAAATGCAGGCGTGCTGTCAGTTACCTCGTTTCGGTCTTTGTAATGTTATGCTAGCAGGATTCAGTGTTGCCAACTCCTCAGTAAGGAAAATCGCTATTGGCTGTCCTAAAAGTCGCTAAATGACGTCATCGCCTAATTTGCATAATTGGTCACATAAAGTCAGTAAAAACGTCCTAAATGCATGTAGAATGTATTTAGAACTACAAATTAATTTTCTTCTGGCAATTATTGTTTTTTTAATGTCACAATTCCAACCCTGCTCCTTTATCCGGGCTTGGACAGGTGTTCTGGGAATCCATCCTACCTGAAAAAACATCCTGCCCAATGTTTCTGCGCAGACGCGGAGCATGCGCACTACACCAACGCCGAATTAACTTCTTTTTCTTTCACCCATCCGGAATACTTCTTAAGGTTATGGGTAGGGTTAGGTTTAGTAGCAAGTCACTGTCAAATTATAATACGGGTAGGACGTTTTGTCAGAGTAGGATGGTTTCTCAGAAAACCGGCAAAAGTGCCCGAAATAGGCACCACAAAACAACATAACAGTAAAAGAAGAATTGACTGCGTTACGGTCAGGGCGGGAGCAGCGGCTCAGCTCATGCGCGATTCATTTGCAGTTTGGACGCATAGGTGTGAACAACTCCTGCACCTGCGGGAGGACTATCCTCCACCTGTGAACACTTTGGCACGGGCGAGATGCCCACGGCAGCACCCGCTCCTTGTTGAGAGCGATACGCGTTTTCACAGCAAAAAGTCGTCATAAATAAGTCTCCGACAACACCAGAAAAAGTCGCCAGATTTGTCGCTAGTCGCTTTTTAGAAAAAAAAAGTCGCTAAGGAGGTCTGAAAACTCGCTAAATATAGCGACAAAGTCGCTAAATTGGCAACACTGGCAGATTTTTGAGCAGCGCCAGGTTAGATTTTCAATTTAAAAGTCCAGCTGTTGTAACTTGTAGCTTGGAAATGCTGCGGTTGTAGCACGTATTAATCCGCCACTCCCATATTGCACATATCTGCACACACTCTACCTCAGGCTACCGTTTGCTCTGTCAAGGCTTTAAATCAAGAATAATCATCATGTACCATAAACTGAAACACCGTTGATCTCATTCGGGACGGTATCCGAACAAAATGTCTTATGATAGAATATACCACACATCAAATATACTTCTGATATAGCATTAACATTGATGTAAAACGATGAATACACATAGTGCATGCAAAATACAAAATACTATATATATATATATATATATATCACATAAATTCTGTTGCATATGTAAAACACAGCACCGAGTCAAATTGTGAGTCATCAAAACTTTTCATATAAGTTTACATACGATCGAGAGATTTTAATTTGCAGCTATTTCATTATTCCATGCTATTTAACTTAACAAAATTATGAAAATAATGACATTACTCACGTCCTGCTTTAGTTAGTCACGTGGACTGGGTGGGCGTGGTTTCACCACGGGTGGAGGTCACTGTTGTCGGGCAGAACAAGGTCGACGGCGTACCTTTCAGTGTGTCTGGTCAGGTTTTAGACATGGTAAGTTCCACTGTTAAATTTCTGCACCCGACAATGTAGCACAACAGTCTTAGTGATGCAGGTTATTGTACTTGTTAACTTCTTAATTGGTACGGTGGCTCACCAGTCATCACTGTGCTAACTTTCTCTTAGCTAGCTAGTTGATAGCTTGACCTTGCCTGCTAAAGTTAAAAAGGCGCACTTGCTTTAGCTAACAGCCCATTTAAGCCACATTTAACAATAACTGTTAAAAAAAAGGAAAAAAAGGTAATGTTAACATAAATTACATGGCTTACGAAACAAACTTGTGTTTTCATACTGTTTTATTATTTTGTAGTTTCTATTTTTTTTAAAGATTTATATGTCGAAGACCTCAGTGCACTACTGCTAGCATCAGTGCCTGAACAAGCTGATTTTTTTTTTTTGCGGGAAATCGCAGTAAAAATAAGGCTTAGACACTATATGATCTTTACAAGGGTAGTTAATGCTAAATCTACAGTAAAGTTTTGTAAGTTAAATAAGTCTGCACTTTTAAATTGGTTTTAGTGGTTGGGCCAGCAGCCATCACATGGTGGCAGTTCCGAGTAGCGAACGCATGTTAGGCACACTCGCGATCTTGTAGAGATAGGTATATTCCCGAAATATAAGCTTGTGAATTGAAATGGCTTGTTTGTTGTTTTCTTTCTTTTTTAAATTTTAAGGATATCAACAAGCCCAGAAGCGCTAACCAGACCTTATCTTCTTTGAAGTTGTCAAATGGATACATCTTACCTGAGGGCAAATTGACTCCTAATGCCCTCTTTGTTGGCGGGATCGACATGAAGGTAATGTCGAACCTGTCAAGCCAGAAAGTATTATCCGACATTTGCCAAAAAACGCCAGTATTTTAAGTTGTTGTAAAAGACTTGTTGACCTTTACGCTAACATATCTCATTACTGATAAAAAGTCATTTTGAGTCACACAGAATACTCCTTTCATAGGGCAGAAGCAGCAGTTGTTTTTTGAACTCTTGAATATCCTTTACTTATTTAGCTAAATACTAGTAGAAGTGTTAATTTCAAGACAGAGCTGGTCATAGGGCAGCAGAAATTGCAAGAAAAGCAACAAAACAGTGATACGAATGTATTTTCAGTGGCTAAAAAGGACTCGATTGATTATAGTGTGGAACACAGAGTAGGGTAGAAAAACGCAGACTCTTAAGGATGCTTGTAAAAGAGGTAATTTCTTTTTCTTATATGTTACAATTTGTGAATCCTGTTTACTAGAGCCCATTTACCAATATAAGCTAAAATATGACATTAAAAATGATTAATAATTAAAATTTAAATCACTTAAAATTATACATACATGCCACTCTAAATTTGGTGAATTGTGTATAATCCTTTTTTGGGGCGGGGTATAACATATCGAGCAAAAATTTAAAGAAAAATAATTTGCTTTCTTTAACCGCACACATTTCGAGAAGAAAAAAAACAAACTACATGGTTCTTTTAAAACGTATTAATTAGAACATGTGGCAATAGCCAGGCACTGCAGCTCACAGTAGAGACACTACTTGAAAGGAGGAGGAGACCCCAGAACAGACCTGGGACATGCTGGAGAGATTACATCTCTCAGCTGGCCTGGGAATAATAGGACTTTTCTGGGTATTTTCTTAAGAATTTTGTTTATAAATCTATTGAAAATCACATGAAAACGAAGAGATTTGTCAGGAGCCTGTGGAGTCAGGTGTGATACACCCTGGACAGGTTACCAGTCTGCTAAAAATCTGGTTTCTCTCTTCACTTGTTTTAATCTTTAGGTGGATGAAAATGAAATCCGGGACTTCTTTGCAAGATATGGTACTGTTAAGGAAGTAAAGATTATCACATACCGTGGAGGAATCTGCAAAGGGTAAGTTTTTTCTGTTCAGAGTAATTCGGGTTTTGCTCCCAGATTTTGAAGAGATAATGAAATGACTATTGCTTCACTTTCTGTTTCAACGTACTGAGGTTAAATTTTGGAGTGTGATGATCAGATTATTGAACATGTAGAAGTATTAGTGAAGTTTATTAATCTACTTACATTTCAGACTGAATGTTATTACTTCAATATATTTGGATATTCTGATTTATTTTGTGTGTTTGTTCCTAGTTATGGATTTGTGTACTTCAGTGAAGATGTCAACATTCAGTCAATCATTGAGGTAAGAAGCCTGTCATTGGATCTATTTTGTGTCTATGCATATGTCTAATGTGGAATAATAATAATATATATTTTCTGTAAATATTTTTGCCATAGCAACAGATCAGTTTTAAGGGACGGAAACTCAAGTTGGGCCCTGCCATCATGAAAGAAAGGGTCTCTCGTATGTATTCTGTTTGTTGGGTAGTGCATATACTTATTGTTCTGTTTTCACTAAATAGGGTTTATAATGTTAATGCCAAACTGATTCCCCCCACCCCACATCCAGGGTCGATGCCGTCGCGTCTGGTTGGCCCCGCTCCTTGGGTGAATCCCACCCAGTACTTCTACTGTGCTTGCTGCTCACCCATGGGAGGTGGGGTGCCACAACCTTCGCCTATCATAAACGGAGGCAACCCATACAATCAGGTATCTTACACTGAAATTACCTTCAGATTGTTATTGAATGTTGTTAAATGCTGATCATTTGTAATCGATAAGCGCCTGCTCACAAACTACATATTGCCATAACCACCAATTTTAGATAAGAAAACATGGTTACCTTTAGATTGATCATCAAGAAAGTGCCAAAGCTATTGTAAAACACAAGTCAGGCGGCTGCTTGAGCAAAAACAAAAGAATTTCCATGTAGAAATTGATACAATAGTGTTTCCTTGGGACTGGTGGTGGTTTTCATGGGGGATAAAGTAAAAAGCAGGCTGAAACATTTGAGATGGTACTTGTTGTATCCAGTGAAACAGCACAAGTGGGGGAAAAAAAGAAGTTTTTACATCAAAATGAATGTGGTTGGGAAAAACAGCAACAGACCACTAGAAAAGGAGGAAAACAGGTGGAAGATGAGGGCAATGTGATTTGTCAGTCACAGCTGAGAAACTCCATGCAATTACTGGAGGAAAAAAAAAACATGCATGGATGGAATAATGCCAAGAAACTAGTGCGATGATGTTCAGTGAAGTTGTTAACCTATTTTAATGAATGTGAGTTTAACAAACGGAGCTATTCAAGTTTTATCATTGTAATTTGTAAAATGTTTAGAATTTTATTGTCATGTTGTTTTTGTTTTTAGTTGGAGTCTTTTTAAGTGTGTGTGTATATATATATATATATATATATATATTTATTTGTTTTGTGTTTTCCCCAGTGATAATACTTCTGAGATATAAAATGGAACATGTATTTGCTGAGACAGTTGGTTAATCCTCACAAAGAATAAAGTTGCAAAGTGTACAATAATGTATAACTTTAATTGAAAAGGCAACAATTGTAAGTAGCTTTGTTATAAATAATCTCCAAATTGGCTGGTTATTCAGTAAATGGTACGTTGTTTGGTTCTACAAACTCTGTGCTGTGGTTTCATGTGTTGTTACTGGCTTTGATTGCAGCCATACTCCTATGCCAACTTTGGAGGGGTCATGATCCCGCAGATGCCAGTGAATTACGCGCAGAATGCCTATGCCTATCAGGTACACACACACAAACACACACCCCCACACAAAGGGTCTTGCAGCCATTGCACATATGCTCCTGCATGTGAGATGAGGGGTTCAATCTGGTTAAAGTACACCTGGACCTGCTTACCCCACAATCCAACATACCCTCCCGTCCTCCTATAGTAGCGAGTCTGGGTTTGTCTGTTGCCCTCTGTTTGACAGCTGACGCCTCTCCCCTCATACACAGTACACCCCACCTCCCTGGACGCCGGACCAGAGGACACGGCCTGTCAATCAGGTGACTGCATTGAATAGGAGTAAGAATAGAAGTCATTAAAAAGAAAGACTAAACAGATGTTCTTTGAGAATTGGTTAACTATTGCAGATGAACCTTGTTTTTTCTTTTTCTTTTTTCCCCTTCTTTTCTTTTCCCTCCGTTTTTGGTTTGCCCCCCTAGGAACAAAAGTCATTGTTGTCCAGAACTGTGATGTCCATGTACACCACTAGATGGTGTTGTCTGGCCTGTGTTGGCATCCTGAAGAATGGCTCAACAATGCACTCTAACCTTCCCTTTTTTCCACAAAAGTTAATTTTGTGGGCTTGACAATTCATGACACATCCAGTGCTTTTCTGTTTGTGCTTGTTTTTGTAGTTGTTCATGTCTTTGAAGCACATCTATAGGATTATTCCACCAAACTCTTTTTCTTGTGTTACACTTTGTTTCCAGAGCTTTGTGGACTGTGGAGTCCAGACCATGCTGACTGTGCTGTAGTCCACAGCTACTGAGAACCATGCCAGGTAAAGCAGAACCACTGCAAATGGTTGTATTTTCCTAAGAACTTTGTTAATCTTTACTAAAGTCACACAAAGCAAAACTGTTTGACCAACGCTTTTAAAAAGACTTTTTCTGTTTGTCTGTGTGATTTGGGAAAACAACTTTACTTACTTGTGATTTATTTATTTGTCCTTTCTCTGCAGGCCTCAGGGAGTCAGAATTTAGAGAAGATTACACCTTGATACTCTGGACATCTGGAGTAACCCAACTCTTCAGGCTGTTTTCCAAATGCCCTCGCCTCTCATTCCGTGCCTCAAACGTTTGAGAGCCATTTTAACACCAAACTGCATGATCTTTACACTTCAGCTAATCTCATCCCACAATTACAATTTGTAGTGCTGACCTGCAGTCAGCTGCTTTTAACCCACATGGATCACAGTGACAGCACAGGAAGAGCAAAGCACCCTCACCAAACCAGCTGGCACATGGGATCACTTTTTTTTTGTTTGTTTGTTTCTTTTTAAGTATCCCAAACATAGAACGGGACGACTTTTTTAAGCCCACCTTTTGTGCTTATTTATATTTTAGTTTTAATTTACTTTTGGAATTATTTTAAATGTTTGGTTGGAGGGTTTTATCCTGTGCTTGGGCTCTCTGTACATATGTATATATTTGTATATTACTACAATGTCTTGACCTCAATCTGTTTTTTTCAGCATTGGCATATTTGTCTTCTAACTCAAGTTCCGGTCTAATGCTCCTCAGATTAATAATCTTCATTAACTTGTTTACTATAGCATAAGAGCACTTGGTCATTCCATTAATTTGGAGCGCACCACCCTCCTTTTGTTTCCTTTTTTTGTTTTTGTTTTTTTGTTTGTTTGTTTTTTTGTTTATTTAGATTCATGGGGTGTAGGTTGAGGCAGTAAACCAATCTCAGTCGCCTCATCATTATTACTTACTTCTCATCTTCATCATTGGTCTAACGTTTGTCCAGTGGTTCCACACTCAAGGACAATCACGGCATAATTTTTGTTTACAATAACTCATTAATCAACTCATACTTAAAAAATGAAGGACATGATTTAAAACAATATGCTGTAATTCATCTCTTTAAGACAAGGTTCACTGTTAGGGTTTAGTTTGTATTTGTTTTGGGATTTTAGTGCAGTTTACACGAAGTGTTTTACAGATATGTCATAATTGAGAAATGTTTTTAGGCATTTTTCTTCCAGTAAGTGCACTTAAAATGTGTTTGAGGTTTAATAGTAGAAGTAGCTTTGTGTGATTGAAAATGCACATCGGTGTGTGGTGTACATCACGGCTTTTCTTTGACCCAGTTCTGTGTAGTTTCATATGGAGATTGACCTCTGAGGTCTTGTTGCTGTGCGCAGACATGATTGTGTTGTTTTGTTCAGAGAGCCTGGGCACAGCACTGTTAGGGTTGTTACTGTTCATGTTTTTCAGGGTTTGTTGATAAATAAAAGTTGAAATGTGTTATCATTTGAGGCTGTTAATGTTTTTCCATCTCTTGCTTATTTTGAAACTTCCTGTTTGTCATACTTTGGTGATCTGTGTGGAGGTACAGACAGGCAACATACCGGTTGCAGCTGCTGCTCCCAGGCCTCATAAGCCTGTCGGTGGCTGCTAGTTTTCAGTCAGGGTTGGATTGCCTGTCTTTCCCTGGCAACAAGCCCATCATCTCCTGGTCACAGTGTTTTGTTTTTGTCACAGTCTGGTGGTGTGACAGGGTTCCCCAGGGTGCTCTGTTCAGCCCTGTGGCCACCCACCAAACCGCACCCACCCCCCTCAGTCAGACGTTTCTGAATTATGGATAAGTCTGGATTGCTTCTTATGAAATATGAATTTTAAAAGGGGGGAAGCCCTTGGAAAAACAAAAGTCTCAGAGCCTAATGACCCCAATAGTACCCAGAATGTGACTTGTGACTACTTATTGGAGCAAAAACATCTGTAAATTACCCTGGGGTAGTCATTGAGGTAACTTTTTTTTTCTCCCTCATCTAAAGGGGTGCATATTTCTCCTAAAGTGTTTCAGAGAATCCAAACCTAGAGCAGCGAGTGAGGAACAACAGGAAGGAGGAGAGAAGATGAGATAAACCGCCCTCTCCTTCACTCGTCTCCACCACACGCTGCTGCTGCAGGGAGGAAGAGGGACTTTATCGCTAGCCTGCAGTGAAGTCAGTTGTTTCTAAATGAAGGATTCGTGTTTTCTACCTATTGGAGCTGTCAGAGAGGAGAGTGAGTGCGTCTCATTTCAGCAGCAGTGACTGGAGCGCACACGGCAAAGAAATAAGAGGGAGGAGAGGGAAGCGCGTAGACTGACTCAAGCGTGAGGAGGTTTCCAGTACACCGTAAGACCGGGACTTGCGTGATCGTGAGTAAAAACAACTATAGGGTTTTCTTTAATTTCTGCAAAGTAATGGGAGCAATGTATATATGATTCTTGGCGTTTGGAGTTTGCGCATTTTTTTTAAAGTGTACATAATGTTTATATAACTTTTCTCACTGTTGAGTAACTTATCTTCTAGAGCGTACAGCTTTCAAAACAACTTAAAAGGCAGGGTTGCGTTTCCAAGAGTAAGAAATCCTTCTTTCTTTAGTTCTTTTTTACTTTAGATTTGGGAGCCTTGCACTATAAAACACCGGTGACAGCTAGAGAAATGCTTTTGGTTTAGACGTTCAGACAGTCATTTGATTTGTGTGATGTTGTGTGCCATTTATATTCATGGCGGAACGAAATGAATAAGCCTTCTGCTCACTGTCACAGGTTGAAGTGAACTCAAGATATAGCGTGACGGAGTAAGCTAAATGTGCCGAGCGGAGATGGAAAAGCGCACGTGTGTGTGCGTGTGTGCGCGCGCGTCACATCGTGAAGGATTTGGTGCGTAAGCGCCCTGTCATGTATCATTTCCCGTTCACTAAACTACCGCCGTTAACGGGCTCCACCAGCCAGCCACGTGTTGTGTGTGTGTGGTTGGGGTTGAACACACCAGAGAGGGGGGAGGGGGGGGAGGAAAACCAGAAACATGTAATTTCAAGCTAGGCTGCGCTCACAAAATGCACGGGACAGCGATTAGTTACACGGGTATGTATGACTGCTCACTGTACAGCAACAGCGGTGACTGACACCCAGTTTATCATACTGGCCGTGCTAAGAGCTGCCTGATGTTCTCTGTGTCACCAGTTATTCTCGCTCCTCTGATATCCAGTCTAATAGGCCCGTGTATGATGGATTCAGGAACCTCGGGGCTTAGTAAATTGATGCTCCAGTCTAAGCCATCTTCCTTTGTTCATAAACTGTGCTTTAAAAAAAGAAAAGAAAAGAAAAATAGGCTGTGCGAGAAGCTGTGAGACAGACCAATACATCAATGTCATAATTTGTTTTTATCCTCTCAGTGCATCCTCATTAAAACACCGTTTGAGGTGACTACTTTGTTGCTTAGGGGGAGTCACACTTCGCTCCTAGCAACTTGACATGCTCCCTCTCTGCTCCCTGCCTGTCTTTTATCACTCTCTCTGTCTCCTTTTGCCTCATTGTATTTTTTCCCCTTCTCTTTCCTGATGATCAGCGTCCATCATGCTTGAATAGGATCTGAGTGGAGCTCCCCACCCAGTGGGAGGTGAGCTGTCGCCCCAGGGCTTAGTCTGTCACCTCTAATTTTGAAATTCAGTGAAATACTGTGCAAACGCATGTATGTAAGATAGCTAAAATAAGCATGCCGTTTTCATTATAGGGCCTTGATTTACTGTTAAACAACTGCGTAAACTGCGTGACTTAAATCAGAGTTCCAAACTATTTTGGGAGCCAAGCCAACTTTATTTATAAAGCGTTTTAAAAAACAGTAACCACTGACCAAAGTACTGAACAACAGACTTAAAATATATCATATAAAATAGAAAAATAATATTTGAAACATATTTTATATAAAATATATATAAATTCAACAAATACATAGATTTTAAAGGGGAATAAGATAAACTAATAACAAAACTCTGCATGTACACTAACCTATTTATAATGCCATCCACTCACAAATAGTGCAAATTGTGGCTTTTAAAGTTGGCCCATAAAGTAAAATGGAAGCTAGCAGTGACTGTTTTATTTGCCTCTTTGTAGCTATAAATCACTTTAGTGCAACAGATACACAAGATAACAAGCACTATAAGCTGCCTTTTGCAGCAAGCATAAGCAAACACTCCTCTTTAACTTCTGGTAGCAAGCATGGTACAATTTCAAGCCCCTGTTATATTTTTACTATCCCAGAAACTGTAAATTAGACTACTGTAATCATTTGGTTTAAATAAGCATGTGATTTTCATTAGAATTTGGTTAGTATTTCATTATGCTAGCAAATAGCGAAGAGATATTAATGTTATTACTCTGATGATAATATACTTAAAGTCACAGTTTAGAGTAATCCTTGCTTATTTTACGCTGGCCCAGAGTGCATCCCTCCCTCTTCTTTTAAATCAGTTTTCTTGTGATTGGCTGCCCCTCATAAGCAGAAGATTTGAATGGCTGGTGGTTGGGGATCACATCCAGAGCTGTGCACCTGAGATGACCATATAAGGTGTGTCTGCTCTGTCTGACAGCATAAAGAGCTAAGAGAGAGAAACCTGTCTGAATCTGAGCCTTACCAGCAGTCAGAGGACTGACCTTTTAGTTCACATGATTTACTTGTAAATATGCTGATCCATGTTTCTGTGTATGATGGAAACATCTCTATTTTTGTAGCAGCACATACTGGAATATATTGCAGCCAAGCTCTGACATTCTCCATTGCTTTTAAATAATTGGCAACTTGCCCTGATCAGTCAACACACACACACACAGACACACACACACATAGACACACACACGCGCACACAGGTAGGATTTCCTCTTTTGTTCTATTGTATTTTTGGGAAGATGTCAAATGTCAGTAAATGATTTTAGGGTGTATTTGTGTATAAGGTTGTTTAAAAAAAAACTTCTACACATTCAAGAAGTGTCACATTTATATGCATCTGTTTTGTTTTTTAGTTTATTTATTTTTATTTAGTTTATTAAACAATAAAACGCTAAAACAAGAGTTCATTTAGTCATGTAGATATGTCAAGATGTTCAAAATGAACTTCAGTATGGGAGGTTCATCAAAATGGGGAAGAAAAGCAATTTAAGTGACTTTGTATCTGGCATGGTTGTTGGTGCCAGATGGGCTGGTCTTGATCTGATGAGATTGTTACACACGACCGTCTCTAGAGTTTACAGAGAATGGTCCAGAAAGAGAAAATATCCAGTGAGCAGCAGTTCCTTGGGGAAAAATGCCTCGTTGATGGGAGATTTCAGAGGACAATGGCCAGACTACTTTAAGCTGACAGGAAGGCAACAGTAACTCAAATATTCCCCCCTATTTACAAGCAGGTTATGCAGAAGAGCATCTCTGAACACACAACATATTAAACCTTGAAGCAGATGTGCAACAGCTGCAGAAGACCGCACCAGATGCCACTGTTTTCAGCTAAAGCGACTAATACAATAGATTATGAGGGGCCTAATGCAGGTATGCTATTGAGTTAGACCTAAAACAATAACAGTGTTCAGTATCAGACAGAAAATGCCAGCTTCAGCTTTTCACCATTGTGGTGACTCCCAAGTGGTTCTATCTGCATTTACTGTGAAATTCCCACAGCCTGCGTCCATCATTTAGCTCTCACTCTGCTGCCGATGAATATTGCTACTTGGAAATCGGGCATCCCACACCCCCACCCTCCCACCCCTTCCCGTGTGGCACCGGAGTTAGCAGAGCGGTGGCATAGTGCAGACGGATTATGCTCTCGCGTAAATCTGCTGTCATTTCAAAACTCTCTGTTAAAAGAGATTCTCTAATGAGAAGCCCTCTGCTACTCCCTGTCTGTCTCCCTCTTCACTCTCCTCTCTCTCTTCTTCTCTCCTTTTATCTGTCTCCCTCTCCTGTCTCTACCCGTTTAATGGATGTTTTTTTGCTGTCAAGGCCTTTTCTTGCCTGTGTGTTTGCGCGACAGCAAGCGAGAGATTCTGTTTGAAGTCGACATGTAGAGAAAAAGGCCTCGCGTGTAGCGAAAAAGGCCTCAAGTCTTCAACGCAGACGAGTTTCTGTTGCACTACAACCTAGGTTTTTCATTTCAGTGTTGCGTCCAATTACAGATACGGAATACAACGAAAGGGATAATGAGGTGTCGAATAAATAGAATAGAGCAGTTGGCCAGTCAGGACCAAGACCAATCACAATTTATTTAAGAACAACTAAATCAGCTGTTACTATCAAAACGGTAAGTGTGTTATCCCAAGTGGTGATGGTTTCCCACTGTTGCATAGTGCCTTGTGAATGGAGTGAGACTTTGAATGGATGTGATGTGTCTGAAGATTTTGCATGGAGTGGGGCAAAACTTGGAATCGGATGATGAGCAGATCCAAGGGAAGTGATGGAAGACTGTTGTCTTTCTATATGATTGTACTCCCTATCTTTCCTCCTCCCTCCTAAATTTGATCCTACCATCTACTCCCAAACCTAAATCCCTATTCCCTAACCAGCCAGGATGAAGTCTGCTAAACATCCCCACATTACCCTACCTTTACCCCCGTCAGCAGACAGAGTGTATTAAAGTAGAGCCCAGGAGGGAAAATATTTAGGAGTGGATGTACACGCTGTAACTCAGTCATAACTCGGGGCCTACTCGACTGTCTGTTTGCCTGTCTGGAGACACTGTAATACTTTTACGGGACTTAGTAGGCTCTGCAGGGGAGAAGACTCGTAAGACAACAGACAAAGGGAGTGGATGGCTAGAGGACAGGGGGTGTGGAGGGGCACACAGTAATGTTATATTGTAAAGACAGAAAGGATTAGAAGTGGCACATGGCAATAGATGCGGCAAAGGTTTAGTTTATTGGAATTCCCATCAGCTAAAGCACAGCAGTATCTATTCTTCCTGGGGTCCACACGGTGATATGAGGGACACAGTGAAAAGCGAGGTCGGGCAAGGTGAGGACTGAAATGGCATGACTGGAGAGATGTTAAGAAAAGAAATGTGGTTGGATGAAGCAAATGTAGAGGTCAGAACTGGTGACAAGAAAGAGGATGTTGCAAGACTGGCAATCAGACGGACACAAAAAGCAAGAATGAGAAAAATGAAGAGTTTACTGTAAGGATAATCAAGGCCATTGTGCCAGCAGTGTGCACGGAGTGGCCCTAATCAAAGGTGGTGGACAGAAGACGTAAGAGCGAGCTTTCTGCAAATTAAGAACAGGAGACAGCGAAGATCTAATGGTTTATGGGAGTTTAAGAAGGGTCAAGAGGAAAAGGGAGACAATCTGATAAGATATGCTGTTGACTCTCTCCTTGTCCTTCCCCCAAAGCATCATCCCTCCATCTCTCCTCATTTGTCCTCATTATGAAGCAGCATGTTCTATTGAAAGAATGATGAGTTTTAATTATGTTCTCTTTGCAAAATTTATTATAACGGAGTGTACTCTTTTAAGACAGATGACCTACAAAAATATAACAAAGCTGCTTCCCTTTTTATTTTTTGCAACTTTTTAACCTTTCAAAAATGCATGTACAATACGATAAAAACTGTAAGTCACCCAAACCCACATAACGCACACACACATAGACACGCACATGCATGCATGCGCAAACCAGGCTTAATGTAGTCTGTTGGGATCGTTAGCCGAGTTAATGTCCATGCACTTGGCCCAATGGGAGCGTCTGTGTCATTCTCCATGCTCCCTGAACAGATATGGCGATACAGATATAGACCTGGCCCTGGGGAACACATATACACGCTCACAAGAACACACTCGCACCCATAGATATGCAGATGCCTCATCTTGTGACTCTTACGGGCCGTGGTAGACGGGAATATTAAGCTTATCTGTGGAGATGTTTGGAGAGTGCCAACCCTGTCACATCTGATTAGCTTGATTTTGGCCACGCCCCCCAGTCTCTTGTCATTTAGCCCCTTTCTCTGCCCCCCTTTTTTTGTAATTCTACTTTCTGTTCCCAATTATTTATAGCATTTTCCAGAGAAATTTCAAGCCATACACCGAGCTGTTTTTCCAATCACCTGTTCTCAAGGCAATCTGGTGTCCTTACATCATTTTTTTTTTACATTTATTAAAAGAACACGGATTTCTTTGTGCTTCAAGGCAAGCTTTGGATCAACATATAAATTGGTTAGCTGTACAACATGCCTAATACCTTGGTTGCCCTCTCCTCTCCTCTTTCTATCTAGTCTCGTGTCGCTCTGCTTGACAGGGCAGGAAATCAGTCTCATTTCTCCTTTAATTCGTTCTGATCAAACATGTCGCTCTCAATCAGCCCTATTTGATTAGGAGATGCCCATATCACAGCCCACCAAGCAGGTAATGGCTGACGCTCTCATATTTCAGTGCGCTACAGCAGCACATGTGTCTGTGTGAGGTATGAACGTGCAAACCTTAGATACACACATTACCTCCCCCCCAAAAAATGGATTTAGGTTTGTGTGTGACTATCACACACTTTATTGGAAGTGCTAATGCATTTTGTATATTTAGAAACTCAATCGATTCCATGTCTCCCACTCAAGTCTTTGTTCCATGCGTCTCTGTTTTTTTTTCTTCTTATCATCGCAGATCTTTTGAACAAGCTTTCTAATCTCACCCATCTCCTCTCCTCACACAGAGATATGGGGTGTAGGCTCCCAAAGTTGCGCAAGACCGAAGAGAGGCACAGCCCAGGAAACATTTACTCCACCCTCCGACGTCCTCAGGTGGAGACCAAAGTAGGAGTGGCCTACACCTACCACTTCCTGGATTTCCTGTTGGGAAAAGAAGGTATGAAGTGCAGCTCCACGTCCTGTCAGTCATCTCTGTTTAACAGACAGAAACATATCCCCATTTATGTGTACAGGTGTTTTCTTTGTTCTTCTTGAGAGCTCAAGCTGGCCCTGCGTAATCTCGCTGAAACACATACGGCAAGATCGCTGGTCACATCAGCTGTGTGGAGCTTTTTATCAGCATCCTTCAGCTCATTATATTAGTTATACGACCTATGCCTTTACGGTTTTGATGCCATCCTGTTTTCTACGGTGAAAAAAAAGCTCTGACAACCTGACTATGAGCTCCTGCCAAGTGCCAAACTGACGTCAAAGCGAGTGAGTGAGTAGCTGGCAAACATAGGTGTGTAATTAGCAGCTAAAATAGCCAAATACAGTCCACGGTTACTAGAGGCCAAAACTGAAGGAAGGAAGAGCTGCAGGATGCTTGACTCAGTTTTCCAGCTAACCAGTAACAAAAGTTAAAACAGATGCAGAGAGTTATTCCTTCTTAAGTGCCAGAACCATAAATAAGAAACTAAGTCATCACCCATTAGCAGTATCATCTGTCTGTTCCATATTGTTTCAGCTTAGTCTAATAGCTATTGGCTTTAACAAGAGCTCTCTCAGTATTTGTTTCCTTTGTAACCGATAGATCGGTTTTATAATTGATTCTTGGCAGAGCGAATCTAAAGATGCCTTTACAAATTTTAGTTCCCGAATCCTTCTGCTTGCTAACAATCGTTATGACAGCAATAAATGAGTGACTGACTAAATGAATGACTGATAGAGATTTCAGACGCAGCTCAAATAAGAAGAATAAATCTTGGCCCTGATATGCAGCAGGCAAGCTTCATTTAGATCTGATTCCTGTTTGTCCCAGTTCCAGTCTGGAGGAGGCTCCGAGGAATGTGCCTTCACATTTGGCCATTCCAAAGTGATTCGGAGGAATTCTTTAAACTGAGCCTGGTTGTTTGCTGTAGTTTGCTGTTTTATGTCGAACTCTCCTTTGCTTTGTCATCCTGAACTCTGGTTACAGATTTGTGCGCACGCATGTGTGTGTGTACTACTCGTAAAATAGCCACAGTAGCTATTCTAACTTTAAACAGTCAAGTGAAATGTTTAGGTCAGCAGCTCTTGTCTTTTTTTTCATACATTAAGTATCTTGAGGGAAGAAAGTGGCTTATAAGTTGAAGTTGTTTCTGTGTGCAGCTCCTGTTGCAGTGAGTTCAAAGCCTCTAATTCTGAGATTCAGCTGTTATTGTGCTGCAGCAATGCCCTCTAACATCCCTTTGCTGCTCTCTCTCACAGTGACAGTGTAGTAAAGCTGACGAGTGTGCGCGACATGCCGCCTTTGGAAATGCGCGTTTTTGTTTGCACCGTTTTGCAAATATGAACAATTGTGTGTATGATAATGCGTGGGCGTGTTTGCTGACTGCGTCTTTAGAACATTTGATGAGAATCCTCAAGAGGCATTTGGTTTCTAAAAATACTAATTCTGCCATTATGCCGGTGTGGTCTGTGGAGAGAAGGCGTGAGGGGAAAAATAGGGGTGTGAAGGAGAAACCGTTGCGTCGAAGCCTCTTTGCCTTATGGCTTAATGTTTCTAAGACCCTCTGCTGTGCACTTCATCACCTGACAAGGAGAAGCAGGTGCGAGCAGCTCACCGAAATCCTTTTTCTGTTCGAGTTTCAAATGCAACAGTGTAACAGACAGCAGGCACAAAGCCACAGCCAAGTGGCACTGGTCCGGTTGCCAGTCGGCTTCGTTTTCAGCCAGCCCTGTTATGTTTGGCAAGTGGGTTAGGCTCTAGTGTTGGCAGAGAGAAATATGGCAACCCCAAATGGTGGTGACCAAAACAGACAATAGACATGAGGATTGCTTGTCTTCCTTGTTGCTGAAGGCGGTAGCAGATAAATTGTCTAATCACATGTGCCGCAGCATACACACATATAGATACAGGAGGGCCACACACACTCTTACACAGTGTTCATATAAGCATCCACGGTGCTACATTCACACACAAAAAAACACTTCATAGCACTTAGTCAACAGAGTTAGTGTTATCTTTCAACAGACAGGCAGGTCATTTATATGGTAAACTCACTGACGCCACCTGAGCTGCTTAAGATTGGTAGACTATTTTAGGATAAACACAGCTACTATGAATTGATTGTGTGTGTGTGTGTGTGTGTGTGTGTGTGTGTGTGTGTGTGTGTGTGTGTGTGTGTG
>NW_024582477.1:473077-533133 GCF_018398535.1 Haplochromis burtoni | reverse complement strand
TGTGTGTGTGTGTGTGTGTGTGTGTGTGTGTGTGTGTGTGTGTGTGTGTGTGTGTGTGTGTGTGTGTGTGTGTGTGTGTGTGTGTGTCTGTGAGTCTGTGAGAGGGTATATGCCGGCCCCTCTCTCTCCATTTGTGATAGAGAGACCAAGAGAATTGAAGGATTCCTGGAGGATTATCTGATTGTTTGTGGAGATTGAGAGACCTCATTCCCAGCAAAGGGATTTATTTGTATTTGTGTGTGTGCGCGTGTATGTGTTTGTGTGTATGTAGGAGGCAGATAGAGGAATCTGTATGTCAGCCTGTGTCATTGAGGAAACCCACGGTCAAATGCGTGCTTTAATTCAATTTGGCTTCCATTAATAGTATTATTTCCCTGCCAGCGTGACTTGATGACTCCTCCACAGTAACGAAAAACAAATATTTTCCCCGGTGCCGCTGTGAAATATGGGAGACTGGATGGCTGTTTATTAAACTAAGTTGTGTTCTCGGGAAGAGGAACTTAATGTTCAGAGTGAGGAGGAGCACAGTGTGATTTCTAACTTGACCTTTGACCGCTGAGTGATGAAACTCACCAGAAACAATGTTGCTGATGATACAGTGTCAGCCTTTGTTTTCTGAGCTCTCGCAGTGGTTGAGCTAAAAAAGAAAAATATTATTTGTTTTCCATGTGACTAAGCCCAGCTCCGGGTCACCCTGTGACCCTGTGTCAACCCTGTGATTAATCCAAGGAGGATGAGGAGAAATATGTTCAACATTTCGGGCATTTGCCCTGCGGTTCACACATGGCCATTTATTTGGTTTGTCAAGGCGCGTCTCTCACGTGACTCCATTCTAATGTCTCCTTCTATTCAGCGGTCTTATTACTCTCTAATCACCGGTCTGCTGTAGCTTGACAGATCGTCTTGGCTTGGCGAAAGGTACCATGATCTTCATTATCGCTGCTGTAACACTGATCGGTTACCTCGACATTGTCAGCGTGAATGTATGAAATCTAACAGCCAGGTGTGGCATTTAAACCCGGCCGGCTTTGGTGTGGAAGATCTGCTCAGTAATGAACAGAAGAAATGGAAAAGAATGGAAAACCAGGTAGAAAAGAGTGGAGAGTGCAGTCATGGTGGTTTATTAGAGAACAGAGGACAAAAAAAAAGAAGAGTTGTGGTGAATGCTCGCTGGGTCTGGTGCGGGGAGGGGAACGAGCAGCTTGTGAGTGAGGAGAGAGGAGAAGTCGAGAGAGAGAGAGCTAGAGGTGTGAGAACGAGTGAGCGGGAGCCAGGACTCTGCCGACGTGTGAGGAAGGAAGTTAGGTGTGATGCTGTGTGACTAACGCTGGTCTCTGGAGCAGACAGCGAGGAGCTGAACTCTGCTGATGACTTTCTGCTGCCCTGCAGAGATGGAGACCCACTCGGCTCATTAAAACTTACAACATGTGTCTAATGCTCAGCTCTGTGTGTGTCCCTGTGTGTGTGTGTGTGTGTGTAGCTGGAGCTGTTTGCGGTGCTTTTGCATACCTGTGGGCAAGTTTATTTTCGAGCAGAGTTATGCGCACAGTTTTTGCAATGGTTTTGCGTGTATAATTGAAGTATTTTTTGTGTACTTCACTCACACCACAACGTTATGGCGGATTTTTCCTTACATGGCCTTGCTATTAGAATATCTCATGTGATGCATTTGGCATGCCACAGATCCATCACTTTGTGGCATCTGCACATTGCCTGACGCATTTTTTTTCAAGGTAAGCATATCAACATTTTTCAAAACGGAGAGCTTGTCAGCCTGACGTAGTTCAAATCATCACATTTTTATTTATTTATTTTTTTTGCAGTTTCAGTCTTATTGGCAAAAGGCCTTGAGAGAATGCCAGCAAAGATGGCAGAGAGATGCTATGTGTCAAAAGTGAGCCAGACTGGAATTCACAGCATCACAAGTACATGGGCACTGTATGTGCCTTAAGCGCCACACTGTGTTCTCACCACAGCAAAACCTTTTCTCTCTGGTTTGTACTTGTCAGCCATTTTTTGTGAACCCGACACTTTCTCTGAGACATTTCTCATAAAGTGTGTGTACTGAGGAGATCGTTCCTCCATTGTCAAAACTCAGATACTGACCGGCAACTCTCATAACTTGGAGCTACATTCCTCAAACGGCGGGGGAGCTCCAGGATCCTGGAAGTTGATTATTTTATAGTCACTGTTTTGGCACATATCCTCGCCTAAAACCTCTGCAAGTCATTAGAAGGCTATTTAAATAAACGTGAACCTCCAGCAAGCAGGGGGATAAGCCTTGAGGGTGGCTGTAAGTAGTAATCCCCATGCATCACCTAGCAGGCTTAGCGCAAGCGCTTTCTTCCTAACGCACGCACACACTCAGACAACAGAGGCAAAAAGATGGCCCGCACGCACACGCGCATTCGCTCGCACAGTGATGCTGTGGCACACATACACTGCAAAATATGCTTTACAGTCACACATTGAAATTCTGGGATTTGTACAAGGAATTAATAAGCCCTTTCAGGCAACTACAGGAAGGGGATGACTCTCACGCTCTACATGTAGCTTGTGAAATCATGGGTCAAAAAGTGAGACATTGCCTTTAGCCCAGTGTGGCAATGATGTGGTCAAAGCTGAGACAAAAATAGAAGATCCACAGAACTGTCCCACAGTTGCTTCTTGTGCCCGTGAAACAATGTATCCTTGGATTAGTCTCTCTTTTAAGCAGTTGTAGTGTGTGGATGGACATTTTGATAAAAACACTCATACTTACTTAAATGTGCACTTTGCCCTCTTAGTTTCAAACCCCAAAAGTCACAGAAAAAAAGACACTTTGATACTGATGCACCCATCAGACTCTTTCACCCTTCTGACACTAACCTCCCTGGCACCACAAAACTCCAGCCGGCTTTTCGGCCCTGAGCCGTTCCCATTCTGGAGCAGAATCGCATCCTCCCTTTTAAATCCCACAGTGGCAGACGGTATAAATGAAGTCGCTTCCCAGCCTAAAGCACTTGCAGAACACCCTAATAACTTTCTGTATTCCTGTCGGCATTAGCTGCGATGCCTCGCCTGTATCTCGTTGGTGGGTGAGTGCCAGCCGTGCAGGGCTAATGACGGCTAATGACTGTTTACGGTGACAGGATCGTTGTTATCCCCCCCACACCACCACCACCACCCTACCCCAGTCTCCAGCTGTTATTATTATTATCACTGTACTGCTTTTGATAAGTCCCCACAGACACCCTTTTAAGTGTTTGCCTGATGAAAGGCTCTTGTGGTTCCAAGCATTTATGCCAAAATGATGTGATGGTTGGATTTTCTCTGGGAGTTTTTTTTCCCTTTCTTTCTCCTATTGTTTCACTGAGATGGGAGTCAGGAGAATGCGTCCTCATGTGCTTGTATCCCTAACATACTTGCCAGCTTCTTGGGTGTCTGTATGTGTGTGTATGTGTGAACATGCCAGATGATGAGGAACAAATTGAAAATGAGATGGTTTGCACATTTTCTTTCCCTCTCTCTCTCCATGTGTGGATGTCTGTGTGTTTTGTGTGTGTGTCTAGTTAATTTATTCAGGTTATTTTCTCTTCTCCAGACCCATGCAAATGAGATTGAATGGGGAAGGATGACAAGCATTCAGGCACAAACAGACAGCCTCATCTCTCGCTCTCTTTCTCTGCTCTCCTCCTTCTCCAACCCAGCTCTGCTAACCGACTCGTTCTTTCTGTCTGCTGTTTTCTTTACTTGTCTTCTCTCTTTTTTTTTATTCCCCTCCCTGCCGCCCTCCTCCCTCTCACACACCTGGCTTCGCTCAAACACCCAGCCACGTGCATGCTTCCTTAAAAGCCTGTAAACAGGCAGAGAGCCTTACTACAATGCACCGACCTCAAGAGGGTCGCTCTCACAAACATTGCGCTCTCCCTGGTGGATTTGCCTCCATACGATAAGCTCTGCTAACCATTTCCACTGAAGTAAACGGGTTTTCTTTCCATTGTGTTTGGTAATAAGAGAAGCAGCTCTGTGTTAGCGATTGCTGCTAATACCGTACGCCCAAACAGGCGATGTGATAGCATTGTCTGTCAAACCTTTTGATGTGTGTGTGTGTGTGTGTGTCTGTGTGTCTGTGTCGGGGGGAAAGATGTGTTAAACTCTCTGTTAATATGGGCGAATGTGGTTCCAAATAAGCACTTTCCAGCATCTGTCCATCCATAACAGTGTGTGTCCCTGCACACTTGTGTGTGTTTTCCAAAAGCCAGACTGTGCTGGTGACAGTGAGGACAGAGGCTAATAGTTCCGGTGTAATTAGTTTCAGATTTAGCATGAAGATGCCATGTGTTGTTGTTCAGTGTGAATTATCATAATGAAACATGCTCCGTCTTTGTTCCTTCACACCCTTTGTCCCTTTGTCTCTTTCCCCACCTCTGTTTTTTTTTTCTGCCCCCACCTCTTTGTTTCAGCTTTTATCCACTCCTATGTAATTCTCTGCCACCTTTTACAACCTGCTCCTTATTTCCCATTACCCTATCCTTGTATAACCTTGTTGTTCTCCCTTTCCTCTCACCCATTTTCCTCCCTCCAGAGGTGCCGGTGTCATCAGTCCTTTGTCTGTCCTCGGTCAGAGAGCTGCCGGTTCAAGTCAGGGAGCTCTACACACAGGGTTTTGTCCTGGTTGCCGTCCACCCTTTTGTTCACCCCTGCGGGCCCCGCCAAGCACACATCCAGCGCCAGCTCCACCGGGCCGTGCTGGTCCGAGAGACACCGAGGTAAACCTATTAAACATGCTTATGCCTTGAGCAACTGTACCCAGCTTTAGGGAAGAAATTGTAACCTGTAAGATTATTCACTCTAGATTGATTAAGATAATTAAGATGATTAATTTGCAGCCTCATTTAGGCACTCGTTTGAAGCTGCCAGCCTATGTGACTTCATTGTTTTGACATGGAAGCCAATTGAGACTCATTATCACAAGCTTCCTCACCTGCTTTTTTTTTTTAATTGCTGATGAGTCAGCCACTTAAAATGGCTAACTTTAGCTCTGTATCCCAATTCTCTCACTCTTGACTATAAATGTAATATACTGTACTGAGACTAAATCGTGTAGCTGTCTCATCTGTAACCCAGTTCTTCTTCACTTCTTGCATGTTTCCAACCTGAGTTCATTTTCAGCGTCTCATCAAAGAAGTTAATGAACCCAAATATAAACCATGAGCTCTCCTAACACTGTTCATTATTTATGAGTATATATCATCATATGTGTAGTCCTGTTGATGTGTTTATTGATGGCTCTGTTTCATTTTTATCTTTGCATCATATTAAGTTTTCCCAACGTTCTCCGTCTGTTTTCCTGATTTTCATTTATCCTATGTTGACGTTCCTGTTTTTTCCAGTTGCCTGTTCTAGCTTTTTAGCCATTTTGGCACAGGAAGTTGTCTTGAGACTGTTTGTATTGTAAGGTAAAGACACTACAATATTATTCAGAGAACCGCTGTAGTCAGACAATCCCCAATGAGTAAGCACTTGGTGAGAGTAGAAAGGAAGAACTCTCTTTTAACAGGAAGAAACTGCAGAACTGGGCTCAGGGAGGGTGAACTGTCTGCTGCAACTGGTTGTGTGGTGGAGGAGAAAGAGCGAGGAAAAAAAAAAAAGGAGCACAGACAAAACACAAACTTTAGGAGACATAAGAGAAAAGTTTATGAAATGCTACTGTGGCATGAAAACGAGCTGGCAATGAAAAATGGTGAAAGGAGGAGGAATGTTCAGCCAGCCTAAAGCAGCACAACTAAGTAAGGGTTCAGTGTCATGTGATCCAGCCCCAATTTTAAGCTTTATCAAAAATGAAAGTTTGGGCCCTAATCTTAAAAGTAGATAGGGTGGCTGTCTTCAGAGTCCAAACTGATAACTGAAGGCTCTTCTTCTGGAAATTGAAAATATGCCTCTGCGCTCTGAGATTGAAGAGCTCTGTTGGGATACGATGGTACTATGAGGTCTATAAGATATGATGAGGCCTTATTATTGAGGAATATTGAACCAGACGTTTGGTACATTTCCCATGGTCTTCTATATGATCAAACTTCTTTGGACAAGAGTTTCCCGTACTGGCTGTTAGAAACAAAATAAGTTTAGGGCACTGCTGCATATTACTTTTCAGACCCAGAGGATAGATCAGTTTTATAGTTTGTGGAGTACTAAATTTTATGATGACTTCAGTTGCTCCCAGTAGAAGAATAATGGTTGGCTAGTCTGACCATAAGAGGTTTAAAATGTTTCTCCCATTTTGTGACTTACCTAAAAATCTGCCCGACTGAATTTAGAGAAACCTTTATGTTTCAGGGATTCACTAAGGTTTAGCACTGTCATCAGTTCAGTTCAATTCATTTTTATTTATATAGCACCAAATCACAAAAACAGTTGCCTCAAGGTGCTTTATATTGTAGGGTAAAGACTCTACAATAACAGAGAAAAAACCCAACAGCCAGATGACCCCCTATGAGCAAGCACTTGGTGGCAGCGGGAAAGAAAAATTCGCTTTTAACAGGAAGAAACCTCCAGCAGAACCAGGCTCAAGGAAGGGCAGCCATCTGCTGCGACAGGTTGGGGATGATGGGAGAGAGAGGCCAAAAGACAAACAGTGAAAGAGAGCCAGAGTTTAATCATTACTGATGGAAAGAGAGGTGAGTGAGGAACACCTCAAGGGTTTTGTAGCCACAGCTTTCCCATCTAGTGGCCTTCAGATTCAAGGCACTTCTGCATTGGCTTCTATTTTTCTGACCTGGAAGTTATGTTCATGCTTTTTACAGTCTATGGCAGGGATATCAAGCTAATTTTACACTTTGAGCCACGTAGAGACCACTCTGATCTTAAGTGGGCTGGACCAGTGAAACTCCTCTTTCTGTCAGTGTGAAGAAGTTAAACTACACAAATTCACTCTCAAATATTGTAATATAAGAAAAAAAAAAGTTACATTTCAATTTTTTTTGATGACAGATTTTTTTTTCTTCACTGTGAAAATGTTATATTTCTATTGTAGTGGGGAAAAAATGGATATCTTCTGTCATTAATTTTTTTTTTTACCCATTAGTTGATTACTTTGGTGTAATATGAAGTGCCATGGCGGAGATCTTTATCATTAAGAAAAGCTTTAAAGTGGTGAAAATACTGTTCACATTTTCCAAAGTCTTCAAGTGGGCTGGACTGGAGTCTTTGCTAGGGTGATTCTGGTCCTGGGACACCTCTGGACTATGGTTAGCAGGCTAGCATGAGGAAGTGGTGCTAGCATAAAAACAATGATGTGCCTCATGTTGGAACTAGCATGGCTACAGAGCTGTAGTCTATAAGCCCACCAGTATTTGAACAAAGAGGAAATTCTCTCTTTGGATATTTTTTTTAGATGGTGGTAGTTTATTGCATCCCATTTCTGTCACTATTTGTTTTTCCATTTTCAAGATATATGGATAGGATCTGATCCTTTTAACAGCTCATGCTCTCTCCAACAAGTCATCATCTTACTAGAACCTTTTTAAAATAATTATTTGAATAAAGATGTCTCATGTAGACAGGATCATTCCTTTGTCTTTTATTCAGAGAGCTTTGATTACATAGTTTGTAAACTCCCATTGGTTGTCATCTATAGACCATGAAATTAAAGGCATTACTTTGTTTAGTCTGCAGTTTTTGGCTAGCCTTCTCTCTTCCTCTTGTGTGAATTCAAGCAATGGTTTCAAACACACACACACACACCCACACACACACACACACACACACACACCTCTCACACACACACACACACACACACACACACACACACACACACACACACACTGTAGTGTACCGACAGGTGCCAAGCTGCTCCTTTGATGCCCCTCCTGCCAAGTGGTCCTGCTGCTTCCTGGCACCTGTCACCGTGGAGACGGCTGATTGCATCATCAGCACTCGCCAGAGGGGAACGGCACACTGAAAGAGAGAAACCATCTCTCCATCCTTTCATCTGCTTTCTTCAGTGATGACCGTCCCCCACTTTTCCTTTGTCCTCGTCACCCCCCCTTCGTCCCCTTTACTCTGCCTTTTATCTCCCCATCACCACCATCCCCTTTCATCAAAAACCCTAAAAATGAAAGGGAAAAAAAATATGACAGATCTACTGTTTCAAATCTAGCTGAGAATGTCGCTCACGCCTCAGAGCGCAAGATATTACCACGGCCTTCCCACTGACCTCAATCCAAATCTGAAGAGGCGTATCTGAATACTCCTTTTATGATGGTGTCTTGCAGCGGGAGCAGAAGGAAATTCAGTCCTTCTTCTGTCTAATAAGTCTTTTGTGGTTTTGATGAATGTGTGTTCTCCTAAAATGGAAAATTCTCCCTGTATCAGATTTGACATTATGTTTCTGCTGCAATCATTTTGAGCCAATGAGTGCTTGTGAACAGGAGCACATCTGCCAGATACTATATAGCTGTGGCTCCTTTAGACTAATGCTACTATGTAATGCTACTTTGTCATACTGTGGCTATAATGACCAGGACATAAAAAACTAAATGAGACCGTCTAGCACAATGTCATTAGAGAGCCAGCGTATTCTGGCATTTTCTCACAAGAGCAGAATTTAGCTAAAGTATAAATTTCTCACCTTAAATTTATTTCTCACCCTTTAGTTCAGAGAAAAGCCAACTGAGATGGGCAAGAAATCGTCTGGAGACGGATGTCTGTGTGGCTGGTCATCAGGCCGCTGACCCAGAAGTCATCCAGAACTACGTCAAGAGGGTGAGTTCAATTGCAAGTGTAGGCAGCTCAAGCTTCACTGTGTCATATAGATGTAAAATAGTATGTCACTTTCATCGCCTCGTATACCCAACACATCATCCAGTGTTACTTTATTGAAGCCGCATGTGCAGAATGCTGGTCCTCATGTTTCTACAAGTATTTGGAGGAAAGGCCTTGTTGTGAAAAATGCACACAGGTTGTTTCCTGCTTGGTCAGAAGAAGAGAGGAAGACATTAAGTATATTTAAAATTCTTCTTCTTTCATGGTTGCCTTACCATACTTACCGTCCTCGCTCACTGTCTCCATACCTGTTGCACTGTTTCTCTGTGTGTGTGTGTGTTTGTGTGTTTCACGTTGGCACAGCACGACTGTGACGGTAAAGGAAATATTACCCTGCTCATATGGCCACAGGCAACTGCCTATAATTGCCTGTCTGTGCCATATGGTAGCTCTGCCTTTGGTACTAGCATGCAGATCGTCTTCATTTCAAATGGGGCTTTTCCATTTTAAAATCTTGCAAATTCACCTGGCTGAAGAGATTTTAACAACGCGTTGTGACAGGAGCTGAACAAAAACCCAAGCCCAGATGTCATACGTAGGACCCAAGAGGGAGTTTAAAAAAAAAAAAAAAGATGGAAGAGAAGAAATCAGCAAAGGACACTGGATTTTGACTAGTTTCCAATTACACTGTTTGCTAAACCTGTAACAAGGAAACCAAAGGAGAAGGAACATAACGAAGAGAGTGTCATTGTAAACTACAGAAAGAAGTAAGCCCCAAAGATGGCATGCCAACACAGAGCCTCATGGTTGGCATTTATCAGCTGTTAAACTCACTTTTAGTCTTTCTGCTCATGAATTCTCCAACAGTTCTACATTGGGAAATGAAAATGTGCACTATTGAATAGATTGGCATTTGAACACCCAGAGAGCACAAAGGAAAACCTGATTGGATGGAAATGCACATCACTGAGTATAATATGATAGGCTTCGGCAGCGTGACATGAATAACCAATCAGATCACAAGCTGCCAGAGAGAGTTCGAGATAAGAACCCAGGAGCTGCATCGAGCAGGCAGACTGATGGAATATATATGTGTGTGTGTGTGTGTGTGTTCAGTTTTGAAATTTTATACTTTTTTTTTCTCGCCCCACTAGGGTACCCACTCTGTCTCCCTCTGGACATACTCATCAGATAAATCTGTGTGTAAACTGTGCACGTGTGTTGGTAATAGCGAGTGTTTTTAAAAATGTGATATGCATGTATGGACGAGTGAAGTGTCAAAAGTAGCGGGTAATAGGGGAAGATGTGTCTCATTATTGTTCAGTGTTAGTTTGCGATCTGATTTCTCTCCTGTCGAGTCTGTCTAAAACTGTCAGCCCAAATATCAGCTGACAATTAACCACCAGAGCTCCGTGGGAGGGAGCAGCATGCGCACACATACACAGACGTGCACACAAACTCTGTCACACATGTACACACACGGGTGCGTTGAGATAATGAGGTCCTTTTGTCATTTGAATATTTGATCTTTGCAGATGATTAGGTAGGTTGTTATTTTGCAGAATATCTAGTCTGCGTATGTCAGCCTTTGTTTGTGTGTAAATGAGGCTTTGTTTGCCTATAGTAAAAAAAAAAAGACTGCAAATTTATTTGTGGTGCGGTGAAAGACATCCTTTATGTATGCATCGCTTAGATTTGTTATAATAGAGCGTATGGGTGTGCATATATTGCCGTTGCAGATCCAGGATGTAGCAGAGCAAGGTGTGATGTTTGTGGGCTTTCTCCAGCAGCCGGGGGGAGGACCTTGCTTCTTAGGAAATTGGGATCCCGACGAGCTGTCGTCCTTACATTCAAGTCCTTCTCCCATACATCGACACCCCTTCAGTGCCAACACCAGCCCAACGGATCCTACAGAACCTCGTCAAAATGGTGCTGAAACTGATCGGTGCTCCTCTGAGTTAGATCATTGTGAGTTTAAATGTAATCCACAGGAGCACAGCACTTTGGGCCCAAGAGAACCAGACTTTAGCCCCGCCCCAGGAGAGTCTAGTGAACCAGTTCTTACCTCACAGATCAGCTTCAAAGAGTCAACGAATGAACCTCAAAATCACGTCAAACCTGGTTTAGACATAGTTCAAAGCTCTGCAGAGACCCAGGGGAACGGGCTAAGTCCGACCCTTCCAGAAACAGTAGGTTCAACAAGGCCGCAGGAGCGTGGTGTACCAGGAGCTAAAGGAAACTTAAGTGGATGCACAGAAAAACGTTTTAGCCTTCCAGACCAGAGAGAGAGACGTGGTTCAAGCTCAGACAGCTGGCTCAGTTCTCCAGAGCTGGATTGTAACAGTGAAAGAAAGTCTGCTCGTGCACGTGGGCAGAGCACAGTGACGACGCACAACAACAACCACATCAGGCTAAAGAGTTCTGAAGAAGACAAGGGGGCAACCTCGCCACTGGCGCAGGCCAGTAAGTACGCAGGATCCTGTTTGCTTGTTTACTCGTTGGGTTGTTTCTCCGTTTGTGAATTTTACCTGTTTGCATGTCCTGTAGGAATGCAGCTCTTTGCACTGTACAACCACACAGAAGAGCTGAACAGCTCTATGAGGTTCTACTCACTCAGGGTGCCACTGCAAGTGCAAAAGGAGGCAGGGCTAATCACAGGAGTTGATGCACACTGGCTCGACCACTTGACCCAGCATTTCAACAGCGGAGCTCACCTCATTGATGGGTTTTTCCATCTCGGAGATGATAACGGTAAGTCCTGTAACCATAGCAATGCAACACCATTTTTCCATGTACTGTCATACATAAAATAAAAGTTGACAGACCAAGGTTGTGCTTCCACTCCTTTCATGTCTTTAATTGATAGTTTTCACTTGTTTGATTTTAGTTTCAAAACTGAAAGTATGGAGTCATTTTGGCTTATTTTTATCCAATTCAGTAATTAATCTAAATGAATCCTTTCATACTATATGCTTGCATAGATTCCTGTTGTGGAAAGCACCCAGCTTTAACATAACCAATACAATAGCACAAACTCCTCACCCACTGCATCTATGACACTGCATTTTTTTTAACCTTTAATACACAACCTCTCTGGCTTAAGTAATCAGACTCCTAAATCTAAACATATGTTTGGCCTCTTGGGGGCAGTACAGTAATCTGCAAACACAATCATGATTCGCTAGCCTCCTTTTTAAAGTTATAAGGTGACTAATTTTGCCAAGAAGCAGACACAAAACAACAGGATGTTTCTTATTCCATTTTGTCCCATGTTCTGTCCTGTCTGTATAATGCAAAAAACAAAAAAACCCAGAATGCAAACTTTGAAACGGAACCAAGAAGCAGTGTTGCTTGCAGTAAAACCAAAATCTGCCAAAATAAAAAGCATCAAAGCCTCAAAAATCGATGTCGTGGGGGGTGTGGGGTGGGGTGGGGGGCTGCTCAGGCTGTAGATCCATGCTTCACTGTTGAGTAATGGATGATATGCATGGTGTTATGTGCAGAAAGTCTACGGCTTATGCCATAAGTCACTGTTCAGCCACCCATGGAATAAGCAGGCTTAAGTCGAGTGGAACAGGGGATGAAAAATGAGAGATTGGAGAATAGAGATTTAGTTTTTAGTTCCTCTTTGAATCCCATTTATCCATTTGTGTTAATCTAACTCTTGTCTCCAATTTGTCCCCTTTTTCTCTCCAGCTAATGGGGTTTCATCTGTGGACAGCGTGTTCATCCTCCAGACCTCTGCTGAGGAAACTGCAAACACTTCTTATGATGCTATCGTAGTTGAGCAGTGGACAGTTGTTGACGTGAGGTTTTTCAGGCTTTTAAAGCTCTAGATAAAATGTGCTCTTTTGAGCAACCATTTTGGCCTTAAGCTTGTGCCATTACCTACCTGCTTGCATTTTGCATGCATATATGTATGACTGCATTCTTTATATGTGAGCCATTAGCACTCTTTCCTCTGTCCAGGGTGTTATGGTGAAGACAGACTACATCCCACTGCTTCAGTCTTTAGCTCCGTATGGATGGAGACTGATGTGCGTGCTACCCACACCCATTGTCAAGACAAACAGGTACCCAAGAAAAAACACACAACTGTCCTACCATGCACCCAGATCCACTGAGTCAGTACGTGCTCTGAATCGTATCACCTAAACTCAGCAAGGACTACGCTTTATAGACTGATTCTTTCTCCTAAGATGTTGCCTGCCTCATTGTTTTTAGGATTAGGACTGACAGCGTGGCTTAGATATGCAGGACAGATGGTCCAAGATCTGACAAATCTTGATCATATGCTCATCACAACATGAAACCGCTTTTGAAATCAGCCAGGGCTCGCGAGCAGTAACGCTGTCATTGAACTGCTGTTGTCTTGTAACCTGTCACTTTTACAAACTGCAGCATGCAGAAACTGGATTTCAGTAAATACAGTGGCGTGCACGCTTCTCGCACTACAGCGTAGCGGGTTAACAGTAGTAAAAGTGCAGCTCTCTGTCTTTGTGCAGTGACGGGAGTTTGTCGACGAAGCAAATTCTTTTTCTTCAGAGACCCGTTTTGCAGCGCAAGAGAAAAGACTTCAAGGTTTGTCTCCCTTTCTTCTTCTTCAATCTTCGCAACAAACCTGTCACTCTTCTTCTGTTGTGCCTTTAAGGCACGTGACTTTATGTCACAGAAGGTGCCATTAAAAAGTCATGTTTCTAAATATGGGATGTACAGCGAATATATAAATCCACTCTGGAAAAGTCTAATAATAGGCAAATAGTTGGCCTAAAACTGTACAGGAAGAAGGCATCAATAAAAGAGGCTTTGTTGTAGTTTGTCAGGTGTCTGGAGAGATAGAAAGAAGAAGACATGACACAAAGCACAAAACTGTCTCAAACGCATGTATTTGATTTCAGATGCTGAACCTCAGGGGTCGCAGCAAGGCAAAGAAAAGTGCTACTGGAGAATTACTAGAAGAGAGAGAAACCAGGTCCCCTTTGATAGAGACAGAGATGGACAGGTTAAGAAGAAACTCAAAAGAGGAGGAGGAGGAGGAGGAGGAGGAGGCGGGAGGAAGAGGGAAGAGCAGGGACAGCGGAAAGCGCAAAAGAGCAGTCCTGCAGCAAGGTGGGGATAAAGGGGAAGAGGATGCACCACATCAAAAGGACTTCTTGTTCCTGCCGAAGAGCAGGGCTTCTCTTGAAGACCAGGAAGAGGAAACTGACATTGACAAGATCCCACTGCCCAAGCAGGAGAAGTCAGTAAGATGGACAGATTTCTATCAGGAAGCCAACGCAGGGCCCAAAGAGGCGGCGAGGGTGGAAGAGCGGATCAGACAACAGCTCTTTTCTGGTGTTTGTTGACATATTCGGCACAAAGCGGGCAAAGGGCACTAAAAGCTGGTTAGTCTATAAAAAAGCTTTTCAACTTTTTGTTGACTTGCATTTTTTTAGTTCTTTGTGAACAAGCCCAGAAATAACCACTGTATTCATATTGCATTCTGTTGCTAACACTTCTATCTGCTCTGTTTAGGGCATTAACACAATGCCTTTTGAGGTCGTAGCTCCTGTAAATGGGAACAGTGTTGTGCAGTCTTCTGCTTCGGGTTGGTGCTGCTATGTGTCTTTAAATGAAATGAGACTGTACAACCTAGAGTTAGCCTCCAGTCCAAGCCTTAAGTATTATTCTTTCACACTGTTGTATTTTACTACATTCTTGTAATAGGACTGTGAGTTTTGATTTCAATGGGCTCACTGTATTTTTATATGTATGAAAAAAAGTATAATTTAAGAGGAAAAACAAGTGCGTAGTACTGCATTACAGCCTGAATCGATCCGTTTGTGTTCGCTTATGCGACGGCGGAAGAGTAACAAGGATGCAGCTCAGTGATGTTGATGGTATTTAAATCATTTGATACGTTGTTTTGATTCCAGTTTGTGAGCGCTTAAATGTGTGTTTTTGCTCACGTATCTCGGTCACGATTGTTAATAATCTACCCTATTTTAAAGGATTTGTTTAGAATGAATAATAATAGCACATATATAATTATCAGATGGCTTAAATTCTCACAGGTGCAGGAAAAAGTTAGTTTTTTTTCATATTTCTGTAACAACATGATCTAATATGTCATCAAATTTGTCTAGTGTGAAAAGTAGAAAATATTATGTGACACTCTCTATTGAGGAAAGTGACCATTTACTGGTATGACTGGGCCACTGGTAAGCCATTATGGCCTAGATGCCACAAAAAAAGCTTCAAACGATAAGTCTACCAACACTAGGTTTCACATATCAGACGAGGTTCTTATCCTTCAATGGGGTGCTTTCAAAAAGACAATTTATTTTAGTCTCATTGAGCTACAAATCTCACTTGTGCATGTGATCTTTAGTAAATTGCACCAGTGTTCTTGGAGAGCAGTGCTTTTCGCCTTACACTCCTCTGCAGCTCACCGTTATTGTTCAGTGTTCTCCTGATGATAGACTTACAAACATTATCCAAGCAGTTAGCCTGGGTTTCTTTGGGGTTTGTACTCCTTTCTCTTTGTCAGCCACTCCTGGGGAGGGCAACACTAGTGGGTGGGTTTGCATCCTTTTTCAGGGTGGTAAGCGTAAACAATTGTTATTCTGAAATCCTTAGAAATTCCTTCCTTCCTTTGTACGTACGGCGACAAAGGGTAATTATTCACTTCCCTAAATGTGAGTTATGAAGAATAGACTTTGATAGTTCTATAAATAAAAACAGAGAGCACACACACAGTCAAGTTTTAGCTGATTAAAACTGGAAATTCTTAGGTTCAGATTTCACCTACCTTTGCCACACACAGACATACAATCATGGATCATTTTCCTCAATAACTAAATGAAGTTAATAAGTGAGCATCTTTTTTTTAAATTTAATCAGTAGTTAGGACTTTTGTTGAAATCCGGTAACAGTTTGGATCTAATTTGTGCAGAAATATAGAAAAAACTAAGGGTTTATAAACTTTTATCCTGCAACATTATCAGTATGAATCTCAGATAAACAGCAAGGGTCGGGATTTGAAGTGCACTGAAGTCTTGAATTTTGTTTTTATTATTGTAATAAGGTGTTGGTTGCAATTTGTCAGAGGAAAAGATAACAAAGCCTGTGTTAAACAAATTAACTGTCTACAGGGCTAGAAACTACTAGAGGCTGTTGATTAATTAACACTTTTTTTGTAATTTGGGTAAACTTGACCTTAGAAAATGTGTAATTTAAAAATCAGATATTTACGACTCATTTCCTAGACCACCTGTGTTGTGTATAAGTAGTGTAACATGTAGGTCTTCATATAAAAAAAAACAAAAAAAGAGTCAATAAAGTCTTTGCAGGCGGACTTGACTCAATTTTCTTTATTTCCTTTAAAATCATAAACAGCTGTCCTCATATGAGGAAGAAATGCACAAACAACTCAAAATTGAGTCTCAACGGCACAACCCCCCACTGAGAGATGACAACAGGAAGCTTGCAACCATCTCTGAGGGATGTTCAGTGATCCGAGCCAATTGCAGACCACCTGGAGGTTCCATTACATGGCACCATGGGATATTTACTCTACCCTGTGATGGGAAACCGTTTATGGGTATGTGAATGCCTGTGGCTGAAGAAGAGGCTGTATAGGGGATGGGCGCTGCGCATGCATGTGGTAACAGCGTAAGTGAGTAAAGCGGGGGGGGGGGGATACTGGCCAATGTGTGGGAGCCTGTGAAGTTTTAAATCTAAAAATATGATCAGTGGTGTAAAGCTGAGGAGTAATATGTGAAAAACAAATGCTTTGATGCAACTCTAAAACCTGCGGCTCTTTAAATAAAAAGTGTCAGTACACTGAATATAAACACCATAATACTTCTAAGTTACATTTTATCAAATAGGTGAGGTACTGCGTTAAAAGAGAGTCATTAAAATGCTAATGTACAGTGTAAAATAAAACTACACAATGCTAATGTTTCAAATATCCCTCCATTTCCTTTAAATAACTTAAGCACCCAATAAGTCCATCTGCTATCACTTCCAAATCTCTCTGGTTACACTTTACCTAGCACTCGTTTCGTCGGTGCAGAAACTGTGAAAAAAAGTCGTTATTTTACAAACTGTTTTGTATTGGAGTATTTTTCAGTTAGCAACATATCTCCTCACGCTCATACAGTCCAACTTTGTAATCTAATTTTAAATTTTACAGATCAATCTTTTCAACAACACCAAAAGCTTATTTCCCAAAGGAAGAGTTCTGTTTCACAATTAAAACCCTTCAAACATGCTGATTTTTCAAGCGGTCTTCATTTTTGTTATTTCTTTAGTCTCCCCGCTACATTGGTTCTTGGTCCCCTTGTTAACACAGTTTTTCGCTGAAAACCTGATTTGACATTGCAGCAGAAGTGTCTGCAAATGTGAACAGATCTGAAGATGCACACATGTACAGGACACTGGAATTTCACTCATCTTGCTGGTTTATACTATAGGAAATATAAATAATCTCTATTGTCTTCGTGTGTCAGCTGCTAGCTGAGGCGTGGGCAGTCCCAGCGGTCTATCGCAAATCAAGCACGGGTTGCTGTGGCAGGGATCAGAGGATGAGTTTCCTCATCTACACAAACATACTGAAATCCAGATCACTGGGACATTTCACTTGCTTTCCATTCTCCCAGATGTACACCTTCCCCACTGATGACAACAAAAGGCAGGAATTGGTTTCTGGGAGCTGTAGGAGGGCCCCTACCACCACTTCTCGAAGAAGATCCTATCTTTGGGGAGGCTGAGGTCCATGAGGGTTTTTGAAATTGATTCAATCATCGGCGGGGGTCCACACAAGTAACACAGAGTTTTTTGTGGGTCCACGTGTTTCCGCAACACCTCCTCTGTGAGTCTCCCATCTGATGAGACACAAGGGAAGCAAATCAATTAATTAAGACGCGGTGCTGCGGCACCTATCCCATCTCAGTCGCCTACATGGAGACTTAGCCTATGATGACACAGATAAATCAACCAAGACAGGCTGTGGTTGAATGTGACAGTTACTCAATCATTTCATCCAAACAAAGAAAAGCGAAAGTGCAGTATTTACGGTTGACAAACGGCAGGAGTTGCAGGTCGACGTCTGTGCTCTGCTGCGTGACATGGAAGTCACAGGAGAACTTGTCAGGAAACTCTTGGCACACCTCAATGATAGAATTCTGGGAACACAGAAGGTAGGATGTTGTACATTTATAAAAGTTTATTAAAATAATTAAAAAAAACAAAACAAAACCTTCTCATAGATTTTACACACATGGAAATTTTCTAAAGCATACCTTGAACAGCAGCTCTTGGGTGTTCTTGGCACTGTAACAGAGGTGGGCGGAGCTTATGTTGTAATCCCGGCCACCTGAAGCTCGATTGAGACGCAGCAGATCTGCTGTGTGCAGCATAATTGAATACAAGGGATTGATCCCTACACCTCCAGCCACCAGCAGCAAATCCACAGAGGGTTCAGATGGCGATGGGTCAAAGAAGAATTCCCCGCCGACACGCATGGCCACTCTGGAGCCCACTGTACACTGAGAGGAAGAGGGAGAGACGGAGAAGTGGAAGGAGTTTGAAACAAACTGCAAAGCCAGCTAACTCGCATCCATCCGTGATAAGCAGTGAAATAAACATTTTCAGAGACAACAAACTGCATCTAAAACCAGCCTCAACAAGTGTAAAAAGCCAATTTTAGATCATACGCACTACAAATCGATGTTGCTGCTGTACGAGTGCAGCCGATATTACAAGTTACAAAAGGCCTTTTGAAGTCGAGGAGAGCACTAAATATGCCTTTATCTGCTTTAGCACACATGACCACTCGCCCACATGATAATGCATGCAGTCGTAATCTGCTGTGATGGTCCCTACACTATCCCTGTAACACAATATCAAACAAAAGGATCATAAAGTGATCTCAGAGCTGATAGATGTAAGTCTCAGTACCCTCAAACACACATCGCTCGTTCCTATTTACACACAGCATAGTAGCTCAAAGCTATTTTTTTGAGCCCATCATCAAACAAAGAAGCTGCAAACAAACATGTAGACTACAGAAAGGGAGAGAGAGCTGGAAGAAAACGCTGTTAATATTCATACAACTACTGGCACCAGTGGAGTTTAAAAATGATGCGTTTGTCTCTCTCACACACACACACACACACACACACACACACACAGAGAGTGTTGTGATATATTTGCTCTAGTATTTGATTTCATATATTAAAAGGGAAAAAAGCTATCCATACCTATCTGGTCCTGTTTTAAAAAAATAATTGTCACCCTTGTCATTTATTCCTGCGGTCTACCATTTATATTTTATTCCAACAGAGTTGGTGCAGATCACCGACAATTTTGTTATACATGTACACAATGTTCCCTCTAAGCTGCGCACGTGCGCAATTGCGCACTGCTGGCACGGTCTCTGCGCACAGTAAATCTGTGTTGCGCACAAAAGAAAAAAATCTAACCTGCATTGAAATTAAAATTAATACTTTAACAATTCTGTTTTGCAGTGTTAGTCAGTAAGTAACTGGCTGCTCCAGTATGGGATTAGAACGATGCCACCATATCCCATAGTCCAGCCAATGATGCGATTCACATTCGTATATACGCAGTTAATCAACGTTGTTGACAGGCTATGACAGCGTCCTTATGTGTTTTAGCTAGCAAAGCGGCGTGGCTGATGTGGAGTGAAGCCACGTTAATGACACCGTGTACAACCATTGGAGATGTGAGCAGGACAGACGGAACAATTGACGGAAAAAGTGTGGACTTTATACCAGTTTTTAAATTGTGTTGATAGGCCACGTAAAACCAGACCACAGACTCATAATACAAGTCAAAGCTTTTTTTAAAAAGAAAGAAAGTTGTGTTTTCAAAATTGGAGTTCAAGTTATTTTTACTTCCAATAGTGTTAACATACTACACAGGTCAATGACTAGAATTTTTTAAATTTTCATTGTAAATGGGCTAAAGCAGTTAATTAAAAGTAGTCTAACATAAATGTAAATGCTGTAATTTGATTATTTTAATAAACCATGTAACTTGGATGGATTCGATGCTGGCGTGACCACAGTGCACACGTCTGATGTCGCTCACAGTGGTCCAAGGGACCGCTCGGGGAGTTTGCGTGTTCGCTCAGACACGTGAAAAATTAGAGGGAACATTGCATGTACAATAACAATAAAAGGCTACTCTATTCTATTCTGTTTAAGGGCACCCTCCTGTACATACAGTCAGAGGTGTTTATTTGAGATGACAAAATTATCTCCATCTGCTCTTGATGACATCATGAAGAGCCATGAGTTGGGAGCAAAGAAACTGTTTGACACTGAGCATTTAGAGCAGTCTGAATTTCTGACTCATGTTTGCTGACCTCACTGTGTGACATTTTGAGCCATGTTTAAAATTAAATCCACCATTATAATAAATAAATGACACAAAAGGAAAGATACAAGACAGCTCAATTAATGGTTGTTCGCAGATAATAGGGTGTGTGCAAACACACACACATCAAACAATTCTAAAAATATCAGCTCATTTATCTTGTTCATTCAACACTTGTGTGATTATGTCGTAATGTGGATTGTAATGCTGTAACACCTTATCCATTATTGGTCTTAGCCTCATGATTTTTGAACCTCTGCTGTTTTATAATATTCCTTTCAGTTTTCTTGATTTTCATACAAAACCAGAGATCTGGATACCATAAAGGACGTGATTATTGTACTCACTGTAGTGTGGACCCAGTGGGCTGGTGGGTGTTTGGCATATTTGACAGCCAGTTCAACAACTCCCTCCCTCTGCAGCAGACCTGGGCTGGAGCACATGGAGAAGCCTCCAACCTTCTCCACATCAGGGATAAAGAAATCCACCCTGCAGACACACAACAGCAAAACACAGCATTTAATCATTCAGTTTATTGATTATTTACATTAGCAGATGTTTGAACTTGATCCATAGATTGTTTCACTGATTTTATTGTCACTTAGTTATTATTTTTGGGAACAATATAAAGATGTCTTTGAACAGATAGCCAGCGAAGAGTAATATATTAGACAAACTTTGGGAAATTGATCGGGTCTAGCCATCATAAGGGCCAGGAATGGTGACTGTAGCACAAATTGGTACATGCCTACTTGCTAACAGTTAATAAAACAGCAAAAACAAAAACAGGGCCAAAGTCTAAATGCTTATAGAGTGTTTCCATGTGCATCGACGCAGCAGAAATCCTCTTTTGGAAACCAGGGACAACAAAACAGAACCAGATGTAAAGCTGATCAGTTTATTCAAAGTGAAGCATCTCTTTCTTACACATAGTCACATCTGTCAATCAGTAGGAACAATAGAGTAGTCACAGTGGGAAAAATGCAGTGCTAAACAGTTGGGCTAATGTTCCACCAACACAATGACCTACTGTTACACCAGAGAGACCCTCAGAGGCATCATAAATATGGATCCGCTGTGAAATCATGTACATATGTTCCATCCACCTCCTCCTTCTCTTCCTCCTCTCCCACCTGGAGATGAACAACTAAACAGTCCCTTTTTTCTTAAAAAACATTGCAAGTCGAGAATTTCCATCTATTTACATTCATTATCAGCCGCCGCAGGGCAACTGGCTGCCAGTTTTATTTCTCACCACCGCCCACCAACAGTATGGGCTCATGTACATACTGCATGTGCAAGCTACACTAATTAACAATGGCAACACTGACTGACAGACCAGGACTGAGAACAAAACAGAACCAAAAAAAAAAAAAAAAGCTCTGGCTCATTGAAGAAGTTCCCAACCTGCTATTGGAAGAGTCTCTTGACGTTAGCTTAAACATTTCCTCATGTTATGCATCGGTCAAAAAGCTGCCAGTATACGAGCAACATCAAGGACGATAAACGCTTCCCCATGTGTCTATTTTCAGTCATCCTCATCTGACTCAAGGCTTTAAATGATTAAGAGGCTTCGATCCTTCCTCCGGTTGATGGTATTGACCAATATGAGGACTACAGCTGAAATTTACTGGAAGTTCTGTAAGAAGTGCTTGGAAAAGATGAATCTGACACAACCCTGCCCCCATGTGGGGATTATAGGCACTACATGACAATGACTGATGAAGGAAGACCTAAGTGCTATTACTGTATTGCGTTTCTAATGACACCATGAAGAAAACAGAAAAACTATTAGCTTAAATTTTAGTAGTAAACCAAATATACTTGTAATTACTTTATGAATACATGCTATGTAATTTATTGTCTTTTGCAGCTAGAAATCAAAGAAGATGGGAGTGTATCCACTATTTTAAATTAAGTTATTCCCAAAGTCTTTAGAAAGAGAACAGGCCTTTGTGTGTTAATGGACGCATTTTTCTTTTACAGCACTACAGTTTACAACTGAAAGCCAAATCTCTGCCCACATTACCAGGCTGCACTCTCGAGTCACACCAATAACGATGCAGCTCTGTTGCCTTTTGTTGTCCTTGGTTTTTCTAAATTGACAGACGCTATTACAACCCAGTGTCACTACACAACAATACGGCCATTTTACCTCAGGCATATAGAATGACGGGCCCAAGCACTCGTGGTTGGAGCTAACAATGCCGTTTATACCCAATTACACATAAATTACAGTGTAATAAAACAAAACAGGGACACGCTCTTGTTTGTGTGCCGTGCTGTAGAAAGAAAACATCATGCATTATATGCCACTTAGTGTACTTCCCATATGGCAAACGCCATGGGCATGTCTGAAAAACCACACTACTGCATAAACAGAACGACAAAGCCAGCGGTGTCAGGATATGTATTACAAGTCTGAACAGACGGGTGTACTACGAGGCCAGATTAATAGCTTCGTAAGCCATGTTAAACTCAGAGTTTTCTGTATCAGAAAAATGGGTCTCTATCTGGCTAAATCACTGCAGCAACTTATGCTGAACACATAACCTTTATGTATTTATGTATTCAGCTGGTGATGCAGAAAATGTTTAAATGTTTTTATACTTGTTTCTAATCTGATGACTAATCTCTTTTATATTGTTGGAAATGCAGCTATTAAGGCACAGAAAACACAACAAGAATACCAGCTGAATCAATAAATCTAATTTCTCTTTGAGCCGGTCATAAACCAAAGCGATTCCCAGGTCTCCTTTATTAGACTATGGGACAGTAAACTTTAATCTTAAAATGTATCCAGTTTAATGTTGCAGAGCTTTAAAGTGCAATTTACCTTAAATTAAAATGTTTATTTTTCCGCTCGGTGTGCTAAATGACCAGATTAATGATTTTCTGCAGCATTACACTCCTTTATTTACAATTTACTGGTATTTGTTTATGTTCTTTGTAGATTTCTAAACACCATTTTATCTGTATCATCACCTCTGATTGGAGTAGGACACACTATCAGGGCTCATTTGTGTGGAAGAAGAGTCATATCACAAACAATGAAGCAGAAAGCCTGGCTTAACAAAGAAAGCTTATAGTTACTGTTGTGGTACCTGCCATCTCTAACTGAGGTTTTAGGTTTTGTCAAGACAAATAAAGCAAAGAAAGCCTCAGGGACTCTTATCCCATGCTAACTCTTAAACATTTCCAAGTTGTAGCACAGTGTGTGAATAGAACCATTTTACTCTGAATTATTCAAATGTTAAAAACTGACACTGACCAACACTGAACTTCTGAGATCACTCAGCTGTGATATATACTCTGCAACCTTTTTACATAAGAGATCCCCAGTCTCTCAGTCATTTTAAACCACTTTTAAAAACATATTTGTTCTTGTTTGCCTTCAAGTCTAGTTGAGCAGAGCAGAGTATGCAAACTAGGGGTGGGTTTTGATTATCGATTAAAATCGATTCTGGCTTGGATAACGTGATATTGATTCATTAAAATCCTGAATCGATTTTTTAATATAAATTTATTTTGCCCGAAATGCCAGAATCTCAGGTTAAACCTCACAAAATTTCAACAACCACCAAACAGCTAAAACAGTAAATGAGAGCAGGAACACGGATTCTGCACAAAGACGTAAACACAAAGCGCGGACCCAACGGATCAGAAGCAGTGAGATGTTGCCTTTCTCACCCGACGGCACGGACACGGTCGGGGCTGAAAGCTCGCTGATTCTGATGTTTCGGCGGGTCCGCGCTTTGTGTTTACGTCCTTTTTGTGCTGATTCTAAAGCTGTTAGTTTGATCTCTCTCCAAACAATATTGACTGAACCAGCAGCAAAAGAAGATCCAAACTTTGCTTCACATAAACATCGTCAAGAATTCACTCTGACTTTTGCTGTTTTGCTTCCACCACGATAAAAACCACACTTCATGCACAGCTCTCTGTCTCTCTCTCTCTCTCTCTCTCTCTCACACATTATACTTCAAGAACAGTTTCCCGTCTAAAAATCTCTTTTCTTCATTATTCGCTTGCGCACAAGTCTACCGTTGTTTACAGCGCTGTCGGCCGCTGTTTTTTTCCTCATTTCTGCTGTTCAGTAAGCTACTGAACAAATTTAAACTTTTTAAAATTATGCAAAATTGCAAAACGCTTGGCTGTGTCTCTAATAAAACATCTGTAACTTTGCTCTGCTTCACTTCAGCAGCATCAGGTAATATTCATATGTTGATTAATGGTTTTCTTTCGTTTTTGATTGACTGCACAATATATTTATAAAATCCCAGGCCAGGAAAATCACCTTCATGTTTTTCTGTGTTTTATCCACAGCTACTTTGACACAAAGGCATCTGCTGTGATGCTCACACCTTTGGTAAAGTCTCGCAAGTGTCAGCTTTCTTTTTATAGGTATACGAATATGGAAATGTACTGATGCATGATCTGAATTATAATATTTCTGACTGTCTGAGGCAAAATTTCCCCGATTCAAATTGAATCGAATCGATTCGGGGCCTTGTGAATTGCAATCGAATCCATTCTAGAAATCAGTGACCATACCCAGCCCTAATGCAAACACTCTTATCTACTCATTTTATTTGATTTTCAGTGTATAGTGAATGGTGATTTAGTGACTGGAATATATATATATAGCATATAGGAATGAACTCTGACTTGACTTTTACTATGAATGTGCCAACCTGTGTTAATAGGATAGTAGTAATTACTTGGGTAGGAGATGTTCAGTCGGACAAACTTTGTCATGCCACCATTTCTAAATCACCCCAAGCATTGTGTATTTAAAAAAAAAGTTTTAATACTGGCATGCCATTAAATATGACAGAATGATCCGTATTGGTAATACTGTTCAAATACAGTCTATAACTGTCTATAAGTTGTGTTTGATGTGCTCCTAGAGTGTATCCCACTCTGGGATCTTCTACTACTGACTGAAGCTGTCATATGAGTATTCTCACAGACAGTTTCAGAAAACTGCAGTCGACCCTGGTACTGTGTGTAGTTTGGAAAATGCTGATTTCAGTTGTACCTTCTCTTATTTAAAACTTAATGAGAGTCTACTCACCACTGGCCTGCTTTGAAGGTGAAGTTTGGATGCACGGCTATTCTCAGTCTTTTTACCGTCTCTGACTCGTTTATAATTCCACATACTTGTGCTGGATACAGAGTCTAAGTCAAAAACCCAGTTAGAGACACACAGAGAAGAGTTCAGTGGTGGGTTAATAATAGTGTGGCACAGTTAACAGACATCAAGATCAGATTCCTCAGCTACACACTGTAGACTTACATTTTGTCTGTAGTTGTTCGAGGTCCTCTCTAGGTGGTCCATTTGCCTTTTGGAGGACATATTTCTTCTACTGAAAAGGAAACGGTCTGGTCACTTGTCTCGTATGAAAAATACTGTGTCGTGCAGTGAAGAGCAAGAAAGCAGCCACATGTGACACACACACAAGAAAAAAAAAACAAAAAAAAAAAAAAAAAAAAAAAAGGCAGCAAGTGGAGTTTGCCCTCACTGTCAACAGGGAACCATCGAGTTAAGGATCCAGTTCATCAACATTAAAAATACAAAAAACCCCAAAACAAAAACACAGTTTCTCACTAACTCTTCGCAGCTCATTCACAGCACCTCGCACACTGTGGTGTGCACAGGGCACCAAGTGCTGGAGGGGGCTCCAAAACAGGCTAATGATCATTGATCATAACAATCATAAGAACTTATTTAAATTCAAGAAAAAGTACATTAGGCACAGTCAGACAATTAGAAGCAATATAAATACTACAATGAATTATGGTGCCCCCTACTTCATCTCCCAGCGGTTAGCAACAGACCCGCTGCCTGCTACCATGATGTGCACACAGACTACTTAATGAGAGTCACCAGTAATGAATACAGCCTGGGTTTAACAAAACAGCAGCTGAAGTAGTGCTTGTTGCTAACTGCTGACTTTCTTGTGAGTTTATTAAAAGCATGCAGATTTATAGGGTTACTTAAAGCAGCAGGATTATTAGTGTGTATTACTACACCCTGCTAATACAGAATAAGACATAGTTTTTTCATTATAAAATGATATAAGTTTTTGCTTCAATTTTATTTGCAGGTTACAGTATTTGGACTACTCCACGTGTTTACATGGACGCATTACTGATACATTTGTATATCATTTTTTTTGTGGTGGGTAAACAAACTGCATATTTTCTTCTTCTATTTGATTTTTCATTAGTTAATGAATGATTGTTTTATCAGGGTTACACCCAGAAACATTTCACAAATGCTGAGAAAAGCCACAGACTGAAACATGTAACCAGAGAGCTGCATGCATTTACACATTTAGCACAACAGCAGGATCTTTAGCAATTATTCCCATAATATAATCCAAGCAGAGACTCGAGATCAGTCTGGACCTTATGCACGTCTCACTCTGTACACTCTGTGTTATGCACCTGTAACACAGAAAATCACAGCAACCATTCTCCTGCCATCACAGCTGTGGGAACATTTTATATTTAATGTCACTAAAGCTCTTTTGTGTTTACTAGGGGCCAAAATATAATTCTTAATGAGTTTTTTCAGTTTATTCAAAAACCAAGATTTAAGGAACGGTCATTATTGGGCACATGGATATTTCTCAAAGTGTCACTGAAAAGTTCCAGGAATATGACCATTAAATATATAAATCACATCCTAGAAGTTCCATTATGCACCCTTGCTTGTGCACTTTGGCTCTAAAAAGGATGCGGGATCTCCACCAGTATGTCAAAACTGTGATCCTTACACCTGACGTCTACTTTGGCAAAGTGGATAACCAAGTTGACAATATCAGCCTCGAAATTAATTCCTGTTCCCATTTCCCACATGGACATAAATGAAAACTATTCGTTTGTAGCTAGAGACCCAACTCACCGCCTCCAATGATCCTACACATTGAAGTCAGGACAGTTGGTACCAAATAATGATGATGTTTGCTCTCTGCAAATGTTTAAGAGCCACAGTGAAATCACAGTGCAATGATCATAATGGGACGCAACAGAAATATACAGGAAGCAATATAAGAATGAATTTCAAGGCTGATGTAAGGATTACCCCTTATAGGAAGTGATATAAAAATAACAGCAATGCTGGAGGTAGTCGCCAAGATCTTGAAGAAGAGATGAAGACAAAAATGAGAACAAAAGCCATAATCTGACATTCTTTCTCGTTTCATTTAGGCCTGTGGATAGTTTAAATCAGACTATATGGGCTCTGATTTTCTGTTGCTCGTAATACAAGAACAGGGGAGATGGGGGTCCACTCAAAAACATACACTTCTTTCGTTGTCAGAATCTACTTTGCCCCCTCAGGAAACTCACCTCACGACAGAGCTGGGGCCCAGCAGCCTACAGCAGAGCAGACCGGCTGCAGGACACGACAGACTGAAGGTTCGAGCAGTGGCGGACAGTAAACAGGAGACCCTCATCGCGACCTGGGTTCATGTCAGATTAGAGCAGAAAACACCTGGATTTAGCTTTCAAAGCCGGAGTCTGTACCTTATGCTTAGCATCACATATGAGTATTTTATACACCCACTTTTGTTTCTTTTCCGATCAGTATACACCTCCATGTATTAAAATCAGACTATTTTTAATGGAGTTTGGTGTGACCGCCTCCATCATGAGGTTAGCCGGCTAGTTGAAGCTAGCTACCGAGTAAATGCCGGTTACATTTCATTACTTGACACAAACTAATCATATTTTTCTTCTTACCGGCATAAGAGAGGACTTTACTTCTGTCAAACGCTCTTCATAATTGTCTCGTGTACCTTCGGAATAACCTTGGTGGTCTTATGATGACATGACGCGACAGGTGACTTCTTCGTCGTCGTTTTACTGCGGCTGGCGACTTCTTCTGTTCTAGTAATGCCCCCTGTTGGCAAATAGCATCCAGCGCCTGACCAGAACCCACATTCTTAGTTCAAAAGCAATTGTACTCCCTCAGAAAAAAACACAAACACAACGTAAATCCATCAGATGTCACTTGTGCTACGGTCTCATTATTTTAATAGTGACTTATTCACCAAAGTTTAATGTTTGCGGGAGATTTTTGCCTTCTCTGTTATAGGTGCCATAGTGTATTAGACAGTCTCACAGTGTATATAGCCCATTTTAATGGATAGACTCCTTTAAATACTTTAATTCAAAAATTAATAAAATGCCATATTAATGAGGGCAATCTCCACTTTAGTTTTTTGTCACATGGCTGCTCTGTTGAATTTTACTTATTAATGCATGGATAACAGGCAATATAGAAATAAATTTGGCTCCATCTTGTGGCCATAAACAGTGAACATTGCAACGCCAGAGGGTGAAATTGTGGTAGTGTCAAGGCTGGCTGTGGAGCAGGCAAGAATTGGACCTACTGTAAATGCAGGACTCAGAAATTAGAAGCACAAACTAAAAAGTGGCTTTATTAACTTAAACTAAGCACAATATAATAAGCTGAAAAAATTAAATCTACAACTCTTCATGGAAGAGGATTACTGCAAGGGAAGACACAACAAGGCAGGAGGATGAGACAAAAAGCAAGGGCAAGGCAAATATATACAAACACAGGATAACAAGAGGATGGGAAACAGGTGGGAACACAGCTGGGGATCACTAACATATTGACGTCGGAGGAAGTAAAACTCGGCACGAGGCTTAGTGGAGACAAACACCAAAAAAAGAAGGAAGGAACAGAATACAAGAAAAGAAAGGCAGACATGACACAAAGACAGAATTGTAAACAAACACAGAGACAAGAGACAGAAACACATTTAGGCAGGAATAACCAGGGATTCCTGTAACACACTGAAACCAATAAATGATACTTAAAGAAAGTATGAAACCAGAACATAAAAGACTAACCCTCAGGCCACAGATAATCAAAAATACCAGGATAAAGAAAACTCAAAACAGGCCCAAAACTTAGAAAGCCTGGGACCAGGACACACAGCTTGCTCCTTCTTTTAAAGTCTCCTTCATGTTTGTTTAATGTTTCTTAATGATTTCACTAATACAGCCACATGCTTTTTGCTTTTTTCACAACTGCTTTCACATTTTTTGATGTGGAGGATAAAGGATTGTATAATACAGTACAAAAGTCTTCAGCCACCCCTCATTTCTTTGTGTCATTTCTTTCCCTCTACTTATTGATGATGATTTGTAACAAATAATTTGATTTGGATCCATCATTCCATAAGACCTGTTGATACTGATTTTCAGTCCAATACTGTGTAATTTGACAGTCTCTTCTTCCCATTTCCCTTCATTAAGAATAGCTTCATGAGATCCACCCTTCCACTGAGGCCATTTTTTTAAAGAGGTTTCAGTGAACAGTAGATGGATCAACTGCAGGGTCAGATGGATCTCTCAGGTCCTGTGTTAGATCTTGGCTGGTTTTATTCCTCTTTCTTATGGACATGACTTTCAGATACTGTTCATCTGCTGTACATAGTTTTTTAGGCCGGCTACTTCTTTTTCTGCCTGAACTTGTCCAGTTTCCTGGCATTTTCTAAAGACACAGTACACAGCATGTGGTGTTATGTCCAGTTTTTAGCTAATAGCTCTTTGGGAATCACTTTGTTGTTGCAAAAACAGAATTTTATGCCTGTCAAACTGTGTTTTCTTTGGCGTTGTTCATAGATTTGACTAAAAAAACTGAAACAAACTCTGTGTTTTTGTTACAGGCTGCTCATAACAAAGTGCCCGAAGTTACATTTTAAAACTGGTTCTTTGCTAAGCTGTAGACATAACACTGATTCATCGCTTGAGTTAGGTGCCTTTTTATGCTTAAATGGTTCAAAGGTCAGTGTTAAGTGGCTTAACAAACACGTTTGTAGTGCAGTAAAAACAAGTGCAAAGTGCAGCCTTTTGTTATTTGCCCTGTTGAAACTCATTTAAACACACTTGACAGTGATATGTATCAAGTTAAAGAAGTTTCTGGCAGTCTGTTTTCCAAAAAAATACTTATTCAGATACATTGTATTTGTATTCAAATTGTTATGAATTTAAACAGTTAGGACATTTTACTATAATTTACATAACAAAGTCGTAATAAAATTAATCAACTGTACTCAAAAATGATCCCGTGTGAACCTGTTCCTGTCAGTCTGAAAACCAATTGTCATTTAAAATCGCTCAATTTGACTCTGAGCGACAGGTCAGAGGTCAACTGTGACACAGTATTTTAAATACCATCCTACGTGAAATCCTATGTTACTTTCTACAGCTTGACACAGACACACCACCCTTGTATGAATCATACGTTGCAAGTTATAAGGCTTTCCATTATAATTTTCCACCAAAAAAATCAGTAAATAAAATGTAAAGACCTTGGCAGATATAAGCCACATTGTAATGGATTCCAACATGACCACACTCCACACAGCAGAGATAATGCTGGTTGGTTCAAGACTTTTGTACAATAATGTAGATCAGTCAGAAATTCAACCGAATGCTGGTTTTGTCATTGGTTAGCAATGCTGCCTGGCACCAAGCAGTTTCCTGGTTCGAAGTTTGCATGTTGTCCCTGCGTGGGTTTCCTGGCTTGCTCCCACAGTCCTGGACACATGTTCAGTTGATTGGCAATTCAAAACTGGCCATGGATGTGAGGTAGATAAAGCCCTGTATGAAAGTGAAAAACATATGACTTGTAGTCTAACGTCTTTGAGTGGTGAGTAAGAGATTAAAGCACTGTATAAATGCAAGTGCATTGCATTACTGCCTGTCCTTCAGTGAATTAATGGCTGCACAATCGGTTATAATAACTGCAGTTTGAAAACATTGTGTGACATTTTATACCTTTACTAACACCTTAGAGAGAATACATTGTGGTCTGTTGATTACACTCTGGTGCTATTTATGAATCTCAGGATTGTTTAGCCATTGCCAGGAGGTATTGTATCATCAGAAAAATAATGGAAAGATCTAAAGATAAAGGCAACTGGAATTAGGCAATTTTAAGATCTGACATGTAGCAGTGTTGTACATTAAGGTCAACCATTTCAAAGCCAGTGCAAAGTTACCATGGGTAGGTGCAGTTCTAGGTTCATGTGCGTGTATCTGCATTCACGAAAAGAAACACATTAAATAGAAAGAAAATTGGCTGAGAACTGTTGGATTCCTTTCTGCATTCTTGGACGTTCTCATAACGTCAGTAATCACAGGTGAAGCTGAGTTTCTCGCTGCTTTACTCATAGTTCCAAAAACATTGACTGAAAACATCCCAGGAATGCAAACTGTTTAATTAAAAAGATACAATGCAAATCCAAACTCCACCCAAAGTAACAAACAACTGTTACTATTTTTGTTGGTCCAGTTCTTAGTGGTATTTCACCTCTATAGTCTTTAGGCTGTGATTCAGAATTTGTCACTGAGGTGGCCTGTGGTTTTAGGGCTCAGAGGGGTTCATGTTGTCTGCAGGCAGACCTCTGTTTACATTATTACTATCCTTAGATACAGTAACCACTCACTTCCTCTGCTGCTTTTTCTTTTTTTTTTTTCTATCTGACTCTACCAGTCTAACTGGCTGCCTTCCTGCTCTCTTTCCCATGGCTAGCACACCTTGGTTCAACCAGTTGTTCAGTACTCAAAAAAGATTTTCAGGTTTATCAAATTTCACTCATACGCATAAGGTGTGATGCAAACGCACCAACGTCATCGCGTATGGAAACACGAGCGCAGACGGGCACACGTAAGTCGAACTGTGTGTGCATGTGAGTCAATGTTTATTTATGGGCTTGTAACCTAATGGTAAACTCATTGTGTCTTAATAATCTGTCATAACCTACTAAAGAGTCATGACATCTATATATAGGTTTAGGACGTTATACTATGTTGCTGACAATATATGACTTCCTGCCAGTGGAAAAAGTAAAAGAGCACTCAAATTCAAGTCCCAAGTGTACACATTTACTAGATTAAATTCCATTTAAAGTCATTTAAAAATGATTTTTTATACCTGACAGAGCACAAATATATGATCATTATTTGTATTTTAAAACATTACCTCCCTAAAGTGACTAAAAGTGTTCATTTCCTCTGCATGGCTGCTGCATACTTGTGACTGTGTGGCTGTGAGAAAAAAGTGTTGATTTATTATGTTTCTAATGGCACACAGTCAAACCACACAGAAACAGATACAAATGGAGGGAACACCTGCAATAAAGGTCATTGTTTCAGTGTGTTGCAACTTCAAATTTTCTACTCACATTCTCCACATGCTTCACTGTTTCAAGGGACAAATGCTCTTCCTCTGTATTTTCACCCTGAATAATCAGTTCAGTGTTCTCGGGATTGGAAGCTAATCTTTATTTTGTAGATCTCCCTCTCAAAATAACTGCATGGGTGCTTTCTTTATCTGGTAGGGCTGAAGTTAAATATCAACTCTCAGCAAGGCTGCTTGCAGCATTAGGGGAGAGGAGAACAGATGAAGCGATATAGGAGAGAAAGCTGGAAGAAAAGACTGGGAGAAGATATAATATAATAGCATAATGTGATGCAGTTCTAAGTTGAAATATGGCACACATGGCAAAAATGGCAAAAAAAACAGCTTCACAAATGTGGGAAATGGCTTCACGAAAGCAAGTGGAATGCCAAAACATGACACTTGAAGGCATCGTGTTTCTGTTTTAAAGGCCAGTTCATTATCAATCAGTTTATTTAAGACAAAAATGTTTACGTGCAAGGTTGCAAAAAAAAATTGTACTGTAAAAAATGGTATTGTTTACTTGGGTGAAAATGCATAAATGATGGTCGGTTAAGGATTCACGGTTACCTCTGTTTGAGCACAGGAACAATAAAGTACAAACACAACCAGCTTTCTGTTCGCACCGGAAAGAGGAAATAACTCTAGAGAGTTTCGGCCCAGATGGGAGAGGAGGAGAGGGAGTCTCCCAGTTATGCAGGACACTGACTGAAACAGAAAGAGAGAGACAAAGAGGAACTGCAAACAGTTTCCCGTTGCCATAGCAACAACTTTCACCTGTGTTTCGGAGGAGGGAGATAGAAAGGATTCCCTGATATTCTTTCTATCTCTGTTTCTGTGTTTCTCAGCTCAGACTGGGTATTCCCTGTTGGCAGCAAGCCACACAGAAACCATTGTGGGATTCCATGGTCAGAGAAACTGCTTTCATAAGCGCAGCAAAGAGGTGATGCAATTTCCCTAATTAGCAAGGGTTAAAAGGCAAATTGGATCTTAGTGTTCATACTGAAAATAAAATAGAAAAATAAAATCATTGAATTTACATTTATGTATCTGCCTACCTATCTGCGTATCAGCCACTTTGGACTTTACCTTTCACCTTTGCTCCAGTTGTTATTCCAGCCTGTGGTACTTCATCTATCACATCTAATGTCTTCTGCTTCTTGGCCAGGACCTCCTTGTCAGTCTTAAATTCAAAGTCCCACAGGACAGGACTGCTGTCCTCATCCCATCGGGACTTGAAAGACCTCACAGATCTTCCCGTATACTATCCCAGGCACTTGAGTGTCCTAGCTTGCATCTTGCATTCTGCTGATATGTGCTGGACGGGGCACCTGTGCACAGTCATGAGTGCAAAAATTGCAGGCCCTAATTGCCTCAGTTAAGGTAAGCGTTCATGACTCCACCATAAGAAAGAGACTGGGCTAAAATGGCCCCAGTTCCAAGACGATTAACCACTGGTGAGCAAAAGGAACACAAAGGTTCATCTCAGTTTTGCTAGAAAACATCTTGATGACTCCCAAGAAAATACCCTGGGAAAATATTCTGACGATACAAGGTTGAACTATTTGGACAGTTTAAGTCCTGTTGCATCTGGCGTAAAAGTAACACAGCATTTCAGAAAAGGAACATCACACCAACATCAAAATGTGGTAGTGTGATCTTCTGGGGCTGTTTTGCTGCCTTAGGACCAGCAAGACTTGATTTTGTAACTGGAACCATGAATTCTGCTGTCTACCAAAACATCCTGAAAGAGAATGTCCAGACATCTGTTTGTGACCTCAAGCTGAAGCGCATTTGGGTTCTGCAGCAGGACAGCGATCCAAAACAAAACGGCGGTTCATGCTCAAAAACCCTCCAATGTTGCTACAACAATTCTGCAAAGAAGAATGGGCCAAAAGTCCTCCACAGTACTGTAAAAGACTCGAAGCGAGCTATTGCAAATGCTTGATTGCAGTTGTTGCTGCTAAGGGTGGTCCAGCCAGTTATTAGGGTTAGGGGACAATCACTTCTTTTTAAAGGGTGATGTAGGTTGGAATTTTTTGCCCCCTTAATAACAAACACTTTCAGTTGGAAACTGCATTTTATGTTTACCTCTTATCTTTTTCTAATATTTAAATTTGTTTGATGATCTGAAACATCATCAAACAGGGTTCAATTATTTTTATATATATATATATATGGCGGCACGGTGGTTAGCACTGTTGCCGCACAGCAAGAAGGTCCTGAGTTCAATTCCTCCATCAGGCCGGGGTCTTTCTGTGTGGAGTTTGCATGTTCTCCCCGTGTTTGCGTGGGTTCTCTCCGGGTACTCCGGCTTCCTCCCACCGTCCAAAGACATGCAGCTTGTGGGGATAGGTTGATTGATTAATCTAAATTGTCACTAGGTATGAATGTGCGAGTGAATGTGAGTGTGAATGGTTGTCTGTCCCTATGTGTTAGCCCTGCGACAGACTGGCGACCTGTCCAGGGTGTACCCTGCCTTTCGCCCTATGACAGCTGGGATAGGCTCCAGCGCCCCCCGCGACCCTGAAAAGGATAAGCGGAAGCGAATGGATGGATGGATGGATATGTATGTATGTATGTGTTAGTGTGTGTGTATGTATGTATACATGTATATAACAGGTGAAGTCAAAGGCTGAGCCTCTAATGAATAATAATAATGAAATAGTAATAAAACTGTAACATTATAACACATTGAGCCTTACTGACAGACTCCAGAGACAAACTACAATGCAGGGACAAGCAAATGTACCCGGAAGGAACACATGAGAGTGCCTCGGTGGATGAAACTGAATGAATCTGGCGGAGAGCCAAACTGTTCCCATTAAATTTGAATTTACAGCAGCACTAGCGCACGTTTAGAGCAGTAAAATGACGTCAATAGACACCTGAAATGTAATGATTTTTAACTCAGGCTATAATTTAAATCCATGCGGTTGAACTGAACGCTACCGAGCAGCAATCCAGCCACGACGGGTATTAATTGCGCTATTAACTCGTTGAATAAACGTTTCACTACCTCATTCTTCTCCTTTGCACGACAGGCCAGAGCCTAAAAACAGGACGTCCAAACACTGAAACGTAATTTGGCTCTCTGGTTTAGGGTTGGGCCGCTTTGACAAAGGAATCTTCTTCTTTTTTTCTTTTTTTTTTTTTTGTTACTGAGGAGGCTGTACGATCCCGTGGGTCGTGTTGCCGTGCAACGACACGCCCCGCCTACCATCCCAATGTATTCACCTGAATCGTGTTCACGTGACAAGCGCAAAGGGTCCAATCCAATCAGGATGGAGGACAGGTGTTTCTTCATCAAAGTTTCGGAGGCGGAAACCTGCTGGTTTAGTGTAAGCCGCTCCTTATTAGTGTGTCACTTCATTTGTTTTCTTTTATCAAGAACTGCTGAGGAGTAGAGCGGAGTTGTTTGATAAGAGCAACATAAAAGAAAGAAAAGGTTTTGTTGCTGGGAAGTTTAAGGAGACAGAGTACTTGGCTCGTGCGTAAGATGGATACGTCTACGAACCTTTGAAGGACTGTTGTCACTGCTGTTCCAGGTGTTGCACCAGTAAAGAAGAGGACACCGAATGCTGTTTATAGATAGCTCGTCACGATTAAAAGCCCGACGCTGACACTTTTATTAGGGTCGTTTTAACTGTCCACGCCACCTCTTGCAACACAGGTAGGATAAGTGTTTCTGAGTCCTTTTTGCGTATTGATCGCCTGTGAATCTCGGTTTGGGTTTGCACTTCTACTCTCAGACTCATTAAACCAGTTTTACAGCGACGCTAAATATGGTTACACTGGTTATTCATAGGATTAGTTGGCAAGACACCTCTCACTCATCTAAAATATATGTAGATAGGCAAACATTTAGGTAAAGTGTAATTTAAGACATTAAAACAGAAATTACACTTGTAGTAATTATGAGAGTAGATATAAGGCTGTAGAACAGCATGAATACTAAACCAACTATATATATATATATATATATATATATATATATATATATATATATATATATATATATATATATATATATATATATATATATATGAGATAAAAGAATGACAAACTGGCCCCTCAAATTGGATTATATTAAAGGACAAATACTGTAAAAGATGATAAAATCTTAAAATCTTAAAAATTATTGATGGGTTGCGTTCCTCTTTACAGGTCACTGCATCCCTTTAGTCAAAGATGACAGAGAGGACCCCATGGTGGAAGGCATTCCTGCCAAAGAAAAAGGCCCCCAAGGATCAAGCCTTTGATGTGAACTTTGACCCTTGGGCAAAATCCTCTCCTGCAGCCTCCAAGGCCTCCCAGCCGGTGTCCAACAACAGCTCCAGCCTGCTCAGCGATGAAACCTTCGACGACTCCCGACTGGACTCGGTCTTCAATGAGCAGACTTGTCGCAGGAACATGAATATATCGCGCTCAGGCCGATTCAAAGAAAAGAAGAAGATCCGTACAACTATTCCAATAGAGCAGAAAGAGAAAGAGAACGTGACGTCTGGGAGAGAGGACGCACGGTGACAGCAAGGAGTAAAAAGCCGGGCGATCAAAGACTGCTTTACAGAGATGCTTGAAGACGGAGGAGAAGAAGAAATCAAGGTCTATGAAGATGTTTCACTCTCATGAAGCATGCCAGGAATTCTGCTGATTTTTCTTTTTTTTCTTCTTTTTTATATGTTGGTGATAATGAAGACGATGAGCATTCAAGTTTTAGCCCAATACTGGAAAAAAGGATGATTTTAGACATTTGTTGATGCACTTTGCCAGAAAGCCAAAAAAACAGTGTCAGCAATATTACACTTAGAAAACAGGAATGCCCTTTCTCCTTTCAGTGCTCCATATGTGTTTCAGGAAGGAACTACTCATAAAATGTTTACATTATTTCTGTAATAAGATTAATAGAAAATAATATCTAATAATATAAACCTAATAATGAAGGATATGTGTAACAATAATTTTACAGTGCTTTTTATAAGGGCTATAAGGGTGTTTATGAAGGTGTAAATGGTTCCTTTATGTGTGTGTGTGTGTGTGAAGAAAACAGAGAGAGAAAAAAATGGTTTGTTAGCAGTGCTTAATCAGATGCACAAAACTTGTCAGCAAAATGCATAAAATACTTCAATGAAGGATTCAAATTGACATATTGCACAAAGCCTTTAGCAAAGCCATCACTGCTGAAATATCCAGGCAGATGAAATGAGGACAAGGAAGTGATGTTAATTTCTTTTTAAGACTTCTCTGCTTTTGGATGGCCTCTGAATAGTTGTACATGAAGGCAAAATATGAGAAATAAATCTGACATCTGCTACAGCTGATTGGTGTGTGTCTGTGTGCTTCACGAATCCCCATTTGTTGATGGATTAACCCACGCAGTGCAAAGTTTGCTTCTTCGTCCCCATTAAAAACAACTTTAACACAGAAAAGCCCATCAACAACAATAACACCAAATAAGGAAATAAATAAGAAAATCTGAAGATGGAGTAAAGCAAAAAACACCCCACCTAAAAACATGTCAGTAAATTTGGCAGCTGTGTTGAGAGTGACAACCTTGTGTGTTCTCATCGCAATGTCTAAAAAAAGCACTCACAAGGAATTACAGCTAATTAAATAAAGCAGGTAGTAGATGTTAAGCCCAGGTGTGAATCACAGGTAGTTAAAAGGAGGAGTATGCCAGTGTCGCGGCATTCTTCTGTCACTGTTTAAGGTGTGTATCTGTGTGTGTGCACAGTGCATGTCAAAGGTTATAATTGATATACCTTTTACAATGACACCATATTTATTGTCGGCTGTCTCATAGCTGCTAAAGTGCAACAGTTAAACGTGTAAGTGTGAAGTTGTGCGTGCACAAATGAATAAGACCGACTTGTAATACCATATCTTCAACACAAGGGGCAATAATGTACCGCCAGTAGACTGTCATACAGCAACAAACTGCAATGAACAGGAGGAAGATATACTTAGAAAAAACAAACTGTAGTTTTGTAGGGGGCAAAGAATTTACTTCAGACGTCTTTACCGCGCAGTCAGAACCCACAGGGTGGGTTCGTGGATACACAATGCTTGTCTCCTTCCACTGGTGTAACTCAATAAGAGGGAAAGTCTTTTGGCTCCTTCAGCACGGACGAAGCCAACGACACTGATCCTGTTTCTCTCTCTCTCTCTCTCTCTCTCTCTCTCTCTCTCTGTGTCGTTGACTGTGGAGCAGTGAGGTGTGGCTTTACTCTGTGCGCCCCCGACGCTGCGCTCCCAAGAGAATAAACCGAAAACAGCCAGGGCTGTTGTGCTGCAGTGTCGTCAGCGTCTCCGCTATAAACTCAAAAATTAAGCAAAATAAAGTTTGTGGAACTTTTTAAGATATCTGCAAGAGCACCACAACCCAGGCGTGTGATACGAAGTGTCCTCATTTGACTAAATATAACCTAGAAACTTTCTCACAAGTGTCCCGCTATGAAGAGGGCACTGCGCTAACGGACCACACTGAAGTTCTCTCTGCAAACAGGTGAAGTTCTGACATTTTCTGAAGGTAGGGCGATTTCTTAACGAGTGCACTTTTGCATGTAACGGTTTAATGTTTTTATTCTCACAGAAGTTTGTAATGAAATGTTTAAAAATGCAGGTCCAAATAGAAATCTTTATAGCAGATGAATTGGATTTATTCGAGCTCCCTGCACAGGCATGGAGCATCAAGTGTACCCACCCCTTTTTTAAAATGTCCTTTCAGATACATTTTGCATTACAAAAATGTATTGAAAGTTTTATGGGCAATAATGAGTGAATAATATAAAAACATAAATAAATAAAACATACATGGACATTACTTAAAACCACTGTGTTGTGCTAATCCTGGCTGTTATTCTTGGGCTGGGTTTGCAAAATCAGCCATTCTTTGTGAAGACGTATCACAAATTGGTTGGGATTTTTGTAACGATTATAAAATATGGAAATAAATTACTAGAAAATAAAAAGTGTGATCCATCTTTTTTTTGGCTGCAGCAGCTGTCATATCAGATCTTCTTTCTGGGGAAGATTAAGCTCATACTTGAGGTACAAAGAAAAGCAACAACTGCTGTGAGAGGTGTACTCACCTCACTTACTTCCCCACCTGTTCTGGAAGACCTCAGCTGACCGGTGTCCAGCTTCCCCCCTTTAGAGAGCTAAACTGGCAGTGTCACTGAGGCTGCTTGACACAGTTATGAAGATAGAAATAGCAACGGAGGACAGCCTGCCACTTGCAAAGAGGGAAAGCATGAACTGCACACAGACAGAATACCAGTAGCGTGATTCAGATCCGTTACTTCCATTACAAAAACATATTCAAGTAAAGGTATTTGCTAGCCATAAAATTACTTAATTAAAAGCACTTATTGTGCACTTATGTTTATTGACAGTGCTTTTAATATCTCTTGTCTTTGGATAACTTAAGCATTTTATGGCACTAAAGCTTAACAGTTCAGGTAATTTCAATATACTTTCTGTGCTGCTTAGTTGTTTAATCCACAATAAAGAACCATATTATGAGGTCATCATATGTTTACATGTTTGAAAACTATTTCCAACAAGTGAAACTATCCTGATGTCGGAAAACAGTTGTGTTTCCAGCTTCTCCTGTCTAATACAACAAGGCTTTAAATGGAATAAGAAGTAAGCAAATGTTCCCAAACCAATCCAAAAATTAATTACGCCATTTGGAGATCAATGGATTGAAAGTGTAGGGGAACTTGTAACTGAATAAAACCATCAAATAAAGTACACAAGTTTAAATTTGGACTGAAATAGTGTACTTGAGTAATTGTGCTTAGTTCTCTTCCCCCAGACAACAAGAGAGATGTGTTCAACAAAAACAGGTTCTGTTGTGTGCTTTATTCAATTGCTAAAGAGGAGCATGTGCAAATTCCACAGCCTGAGGTTTGTGCACAAACCTCTGGCTGTTTTCAGCCCGTCAGCCGAGGAAGACAGCTTATCAAAAATGCATGATGTCAAGATGGTGGGTGGACATGTCAGCGACTGTCACTGTGGACCATTTACTAGCTGTAGAAGCTGAAACATGTGACATGACTCTGTACACAAGCTGTTTCCTGGAACGCTGTTGTAGTGGACATTTAGCGGGGCTTTGATTACTGAACCAGTAGCTCTTAAAAGCTTTCTTTGCACAGTTACACTCAGTACAACCTGAAACATAAAAGAATAGAACAGTGTGTTGGGACACTGTTGTTGTTTCCTCTGGACTTTCCTTAATTTCTTTTCCATGAAGCTCCATACAGTTACTGCAGTAAATGCCTTTGGACACTGACTCGAATAAAGGGTAGGGGTCCATTACTGTTCACACAACACTCTCCATTGTTCTAGCCTGAAGTAATCTGCCATGGGGCAATGTGGGAAAAGGAGGAGATGTGTCAGATTTCTCTGGAGAGGATGGAGCGCTTTGCTGTTTCCTGTTTTGTGCTGTATGGTGGTGAAAGCTCTTCCTGTTCAGGGGAAGAGGGTGACAGGTCATCAAATGCACCCAGTACACAGTAGCTTCTTCTGACGCGGAGCGAATAAAAAACCCTCGAAGCACTGCATACAGGGTTTCCTGCAATAGAGTGCGCTTTGTCTTCTCCAGGTATTTGAGGCCGAGGCATGCCGGTTCCCCCACCTCCCCCTCCGCCTCCACCAGCAGCCCCGCCACCCCCACCACCACCCAGTGCTGCCCTGCCACAGGTATAAGATTCTTCCAGCAACTCTCTTATGCAATTGCAAACACTCATTGTGTTCTTCTTGCTGATCATCGACCATCTGGAGCTCATTTGCATTATTAATTGAGCTAGTATACACACACACACACACACACTGACTTAGACACACACAACCCAGACAGCAGGCTGTCAGTGGCAAAAGAGTGTTACGTTACCCCAGCAGGCTCATAGTGTCCTCTTGTTAAATGAGCTGCTGCAGCCAGCAAACAGGGCAAAGACATGGCTCAGTAGATTCTGGATACAGCAGTAACGTCTGTCTGCATAAACAAAAAAGTGATCCTCTCCACTCTTACTTCTTTTTTGTTCTGTTTTTCTTCAGTGTCCATTAGATCCTCCCAAGGTCCAGTTTAGCGGAGGAGGAGGAGGTGGTGGAAGGAATGCCCTGCTGGCAGACATCCAGAAAGGAACCAAGCTCAAGAAAGTCACGCAGGTCAACGACCGCAGCGCCCCCGTCGTCAATAGTAGGTCCCACAACATGACCATCCTATAGCCTGCACATATACAGACACACTCAGTTTGTTTTCTCTAAATGTTACATCCTTACATCACAGTAGCGCCCACTCAGCCACTCTCGTAGGTGAATGGGTGCTTCATATAGTGTGTGTCTGTAGTTTGAAATACGCCAGTGTGATGTGTTATCGTGAAACACTCGACATATTAAAGTGAAGGACAAAGAAGGGGAGAAGACTGGGGGATGTTTGGTGTCTTTGTGCTATATTTGAACTCACAAGGCCAGTGCACGCTTCAGGAAGGAATGCCCTATAGCTGATTAAGACGCAGGAAGAACAGACCGACGGTACTATATACACTGACACAATAGAAAAGGCAAAAACACTGTGCACTGTCACCACTCAACACACCCTGTGCAATATCACTAAAGACTGTGAAACAGATATGCGTGCGTGCTGTGTGCAGTGTTGGTCAAGTTACTTGAAAAAAGTAATCAGTAACTAATTACTTTATGTGTATAGATGACGACAAGATCATTAGGACCCTCTGAAATTTTTAATTTCCAAGTCCTTTTAAACAGAGCAAGGGATTTTAACATAGCTTTTCTAAAAATTGTAGTTTTATTTTTTGGATGCTTATCTTATTTGACTTTGCACAAAAAATAGTTTTACAAAAAGAAAAACTACCAGGGTCTTCAGTTCAACCCACATATCATCAGTAGATTTCAAGTCAGTCAGTAATGTTGACTTTGGTCTTCTGGAGGTTCTTCCAGGTTTGCTACTGACTGCTTGAGGTTTTCTACAAGATCTTCACATATTCTTATTTCTTCATGATTCCTTCCACCTTGGCGAGATTCCTAGATGCACTGAAGGGTCCCGACAACATAATACTCACACCGCAGTGTTTCACTTTGGGAACCCTGTTCTTTGGGTTGTACGTCTCTCCCTTCTTTCTCCAAACTTAAGCAGAGTAAGCAGAGCTCTGGTTTAATCTCATCTGACTAAAGGACATGTTTCCAGTTTACAAAATCTTTCTCCAGGTTGTACTTGGCCTACTCCAGTCTGGCCTGAAGGTGTTTCTTTTGCAAAAGTGGAGTTTTTCTTGTTCTGTAACCTCAGACTCCATTCCTGTGCAGGGTTCTAGTGAATATCTTCCGTGAGACAGGCTGACAGTTTCTGACTACAGTCATTCATCAGTATCAGATTCTTTGAGATCTTTTGCTTCTTACCTCTGCCAGACTTGTTCTGTTCTGTACTGTGCGTTTTTAATGATACATAGCACTCACTGGACTTCTTGACACTGGGAATGGTGGTGATAACTTTGTATATTCATCTCCTGTTTTGTAAGCATCAGCAATTCTTTCTTAAGTCTAAACTGATTTGTTTTTGATTTTGGCATGATGCTATAATCAAGCGACAGCTCAGCCCCTCACTGAAGCTTCCAATTTATGTAAATTGGAAGCTTCAGTTTTAACTTGATTTTTAAAAGCTTTGAGCATTACAAAGTTAAAGCACATCATTGCACAGCAGTGGTCATTTTCTCAGGGGGCTAATAATATTGGGAGGTTAGGTAAGTGTGGTGGTGTGAGAGTTGCACATGTTTGAGTTTTTGATGTTAGCTTCATTAGGTTTTTTCCAGCACTAAAAACAAGCTCTTGTTGGGACAAAACTCATGAGCTTATAAGATATACAATGTTATGTATGAAGTGAATACATTTATAATGATATTAGACCAAATATTGTGATTGACCACATGATTTATTAAGCTTTCATGCCTTTGCACTGCTGTTATTTCATTACTAACATGTGCATATGGCGTTCCCCAGATTCCAAGGCTAGCACAGGAGATTTATCTGGAAATGCTGGTGCTTCTCAGGCCTCATCGGGTGGCATGGCACCCGTGGGGCCATCATTGAGTGGGCTATTTGCTGGAGGGTTCCCCACTCTCAGGCCTACAGGACAAAGAGACCTAGCAGGCAAAACCAGAGGTTGGTGCAAAATGTCATATTCTTGCTCATAGATATATTTATGATTTGTCAGTAGTCACAATAACATTTTTTCCCTTTTAAATGGCTCCTCTTGGGTGTGTTTGTTCTGTTTAAGTGTCTCGATCGAGCTCATCAGTCTCTCTGAAGCCTCTGTGGAACCCTCCTTCATCGGCCGACTCCAGCAGCTTCGCTGAACCCGACAGGAAAGCGGAGATCCAAACCTCCGTCCACCGCCTACTCGCCCCCTCGGCCTCTGCTCCTCCCTCCCCCTCTCACAGCAGCATGCACCCGCCGCCTTTCCCTCCTTCCACTCCCCTTCCACCTGCCCCTCCCTCTGCTCCTCCCCCACCTCCCCCGCCTCAGGCTTTCCAGGACCGGCCAGGTAACAAGCCTCCCCCTCTCCCCTCCTGCCCTCCACCTCCGCCTCCATCCCAGACTACCAAGCCCATGTGGCTCCCCATCCAGCACTCGCAACACTCATCTGTCTCCCAGCCCTCTCCTCCTCCTGCTCCTCCTCCTCCACCACCACAACCAACTGTCCAGCCTCTGTCAACTATCCCAGGGGACCATTCTTCAGGGTACTTCTACTCTCCGCCTTCATCTGCAGTCTACTCTGAAACTTCAAGGTTCCCTGTTCTTCGGGACAGCCCCCTGGGACCGCCTCCCCCACCTCCGCCTCCCCCTCTGCTACCTTCCATTACTCCAAGCTGCCCGTCTACCCTACCTCCACCACCACCCAAAGTGGCTCCAGTGCCTTCCCCAGCAATGCGCTCTCTGCCTCCCTCATACCCTTGCAACGCTCCCACGCGACGGCCACCAGCTATACCCAGGAGTGCAGGTAGGTGGACAACAGGATGTAAAAATGCTTCTTTAATGCCACTTGTGTTTATAAATATAAACCTGTTGCCTGTTACATGTTTTTTCCATAATTGAAACGGATAAAGTCTGTATGGAAGATAAAAAGTTTAAACCACTGCTTCATGCCTTTGGAAAATCTTTTGAATTCTGTCTTTATGCGAGAAATGATTCAGTCATGTAAATGGAGCTGACTCGATATATTAATGGTGATGATATAAAAAGAAGGAAAATTAAAAGAAAATCTGAAAGAAAACGATTGCGCTGAAGCAATGTTTTAGAGATCAGAAAACAAGTTCAGCTAAGGGCGTGGCCTAAAAAAGTTCCCAATAATAGTTGTAAAAGATGGAAGTAGCTACTGTGACCTCACCGACTGGTTAGCGAAGGGTTGTTGTGAAGCCCCAAGCTTCAAGAGCAGTTTCACCATTGCTATGTGCTTTTTAAAACTGGACATGATGTTTGAGGTGGAGGACCTGACTGAGAGACCAAGGGACAATATCTTATCCTAAATCATACCTAGCCATACTTTACTCTAAATGTGGATTACATAATGGTTAAGGTAATTAACTCATTAGGAAGTGTCTACTGAGATAAATCAGGTAAGTAGTGGCGTCATTTTTTGGAGAGGGTCAAAGTTCAATAGAATCTGGTATCTTTTTGTACCAGAGGAGTCAAGCCCTTTTTGCCATAAGAAAGAAGACAGGTTTAAACCCATCCATGTAGATTAGAATATCTTTATTGCCACTATTACATGCAACAAGTACAGGATAATTAGCCTCAATCTCAACAGTGCAAAGATCACTCACATCATAAAAACGACATAAAACTGTATAAGAGATAAAAGTAAATACAAAAGTCAAAAGCAGCCTTCCTCCATTCTCACAACCCCTTCTTGCACAAAACACGTGTGGCCATTGCAGCATCTAATGCCTGTATAGAACTGGGATAAAAGCTGTTATTCAGTCTGTTTCTGCTTGTTTTACTTGTTCAGTACTGTCTATCTGATGGTAACAGTTCTGACAGGGTGAGATAGACCTATTATAGTATTATTAGCCTTTTTTGAGAACATTTACATGATTGATCCCATACATAGATGCCACAGTGTAGAGTAGAAAGTTGATATTTACTAGCTGAAGAAGCTCTGTTACACAATGTTATACTTTAAGATGTTTTTATCTTGTAAAAAACCAACCTTAAGCATTTATAGGCAGTTAACCAGCATAAAATGAAAATAGGAAAATTGGTGAGACCCGGTTTATCTTTGTGCAGAAAAATGAGTGTATATCACAGCTGGTGTGCTGATTAGGTTCTGAAGTCTATCCTTCCACAGTGTTTTCTCTATTCCTCTCCAGTGTCTACAGGCCAGACTCGAAGCTTCTCAAAAGCATTTTTATTCAGTTAAATTCAGTTTTATTTATATAGCGCCAAATCCCAACAACAGTTCCCTTCAGGCATTTTACATTGTAAGGTAAAGAGCAATACAATAATACAGAGAAAACAGAGACAATCTCAATAATTAGATGAGCCCTTATGAACAACTGGCAACAGTGGGAAGGAAAAACTCACTTTCAAAAGGAAGAAACTTCTGGCAGAACCAGGCTCAGGGAGGGACAGCCATCTGCCGTGAGTAGTTGGGAGTGAGGGGAGGAGGACGTTACAAAGACATGGTGTGGAAGAGAGCCAGAGATTAATGATAACTAATGATTAAATGCAGAGGGGTGTATAAACACATTGTGAGTGGAAAGAAAAACAGGTCTTAGGACTGCTGATCCAGCCCTAAAAGCTTTATCAAAAAGGAAAGTTCTAAGCCTAATCTTAAAAGTAGAGAGGGTGTCTGTCTCCTGAATCCAAACTGAAAGCTGGTTCCACAGACGAAGGGTCTGAAAGCTGAAGGCTCTTCCGCTCCCATTCGACTTTTAAATACCAAACAAACCACAAGTAAGCCCGCAGTCTGAGAGTGAAGTGCTCTGTTGGGGTGATACGGTATTATGAGGTCTTTAAGCCAAGCCAACTTTATTTAAAAAGCGCTTTAAAAACAGTGAGCACTGACCAAAGTCCTGAACGGAACTAAAACAATAAAAACATAAATGCTAAAAATAGAATACAAGTTGAAATAACAGTAACAATATAAAAAGGCAATGAAATCCAAACGAAATTACCATTCTATACTGGGTTTAAAAGCCAAACTGAAAGGGTGAGTCTTCAGACGAGATTTAAGATATGATGGGGCCTGATTATTCGAGACCTTGTATGTGAGGAGAATCATTTTAAATCTGATTCTGGGTGTAGCAGGGGAGCCAGTAAAGAGAAACCAGTATAGGAGAAATATACTCTCACTTTCTTGTTGCTTTCAATACTCTTGTTCAGCTGGAGGCTTTTCAGGGAGTTTTAGGACAGCCTGATAATAATGAATTACAGTAGTCCAGCCTAGAAGTTTTAAATGCATTAACTAGTTTTTCAGCATCACTCTGAGACAGGATATTTTTAATTCTAGAGATATTTCATAAATGGAACTAAGCAGTCCTACGTATTTGTTTAATACGCGCAATGAAGGACATATCCTGGTCAAAAACAAATCCAAGATTCCTCACAGTGTTACTGGAGGCCAAGATAATGCCATTCAGAGTAAGCATCCGGTTCAACATTATATTTCTAAGATTTATTACGGCAAAGTACAATAACCTTAGTTTCTATATTTAGAAGCAGGAAATCAGAGGTCATCCATGCTGAATTAAAATTCCATAAAATGTATATTTTTTTGTTTTTATTTTAAATGTTGTTTTTCTTCTGATGCCCACTTATTAACAGGAGTGGGTCGACTGGCTCCTCCTCCTGCTCCCCCCGCCCGTTCCCCCACCACAGAGTTGTCCACCCGCATTCCTCCTCCTCCACCTCCTCCCATGCCCCCATCCAGTCTCAGGAATGGACATCTTCAGAGCTTAGGTAAGATTTTAAAAGGATTTTTACTGTTCAAATGTATAACTTTTATGTAAACTTTGAAAGTTAGCTTTTGCTGCTCAGCAGAAGGACATTGTTTTTTTTTTTTTAAAAAAGGGTAGAAACTTCTAATCTGCATCTTCTTTACTCCAGCGGATGACTTTGAATCAAAGTTCCAGTTCCACCCTGTAGAAGACTTACCCCCACCCGATGAATTCAAGCCTTTCCCACGGATCTACCCCAGCAAAGAAAACAGTGGTAGCCACAAAGCAAAGTTACTACTCCTCAGCTTTTCTTTTCTCAGCACTGTAGTCTCATCTGCTGAGCTCTGTTTTTCTTCCTCCTTGTTCTTTTACAGTGAACCCCAAACCACCAGGGATCAGGACACACCTCCGATGAGTCATGATCTCAGCACCGTGACACGCAACAAAAAAGGACAAATCTCAGTATTCCTTCTCCTTCTTACGAGTCCTCACAGTTAAACTGACATTACTGCCATGGACTTGCATGGATAGAGGCTTTGTGTGTGTGTGTTGTTGTGTTTGGTGCATTTGTGTGTGTGCGCGTGTGGTTGTGCATTTTCAAAGCATCAAAACAAAGACCCGTCTTATTCTTACTATGTGACCTCTGACCTTTTCAAGTACAGAATGTTTTGTGTGCGTGAGAGGAGAAGCACTCGAACTGCTTGTGCTCATAAGCTCCATTCACTCTACACACAGGCTAGAAGAACAGGGTCTTCCATTAATTATCGCTAACATGACTCTTGACATAGTTTGTAATATGTTAACCATCATCTCTGTGCACTTGTAGTTGTAAAATTTGCTTTCAAGCAGGCAGTTTTTGTGACTACGTTGCTAAAGACAAGCAAACATACCTCAGTCTCAGCTCTTGCCTTGGTGGCGGCAATTGGGTAACTAGGTGTACCATTTTCTTGCCCCTCATGTATTAACCAACACTAACACATGGGAGGACAGTGCCACCTGTTGGTTTGATCTGCCACCAACAAATAAACCAAAGCAACTAAAAAGTTTACACAGATACTTTACTTTAAAAAAAACAACAACAACTAATAAATGTATCTGCCTTAAACAGTGGTCCTTTTTTGAGTTGAGGCTCTTGATCCATTCAAACAATCCCAAAGCTGCACAAACAGGGCTGTAAACATGTGTGTGTTATCTCAAAAACCCCATTAAAACAACAGGTAAAGTTCTCCTGTGGTTTTGAGTTATTCTTCATTGTGTCACAACATTAATTCAGTCTTCCCAAGTTTGCCCAAAATTTATTTACATTTATAAAAAAAAAAGAGCAAAAAACATTAACCTGATATTTCACGACAGTTTTCACACAGATATTTTGACTTGTGAAAATATCTAACAGTGGTCCCAAAAAGGATTTTTCATAAACAAATCACAAAATTAAAAAACAATCTGCAACTAAACTTAACCACACACAGCGTCACGCAACACAGACTTAAAGCTTCTGTAAAACTGAAACAGACAAAAATAACCTCAAAGAGTCTCTGACAAGGATTTCCACCACGAAACACAAACCAGCGCTTCATGGGACTTCACAGTTCATCGTGTTTGTAAGTGAACTCTCTAGAGGATATAAAACCGTCCTTGTTCTCATCCTCTTTGGCAAAGATATCCTCCGCCATGTTCTCGTGTAGAGTGTCGTTGGGAGGGTAGCCGTGACGCTCAAACTCCTTCCTTAGATACTCTTTCACCTGGCAGACATGAAAAGAACAGGATGACTGGGACTTAAGTACAAACATAATAAAATGAATTAGAAATGACACTTTTTCCTCTTTGTACAGAAAGTAAAGTCTAGAGTGACATGGGATATGTAACCGATCCATGTAACTTCATATATGTTTTCAATGGTTATCTTCACCTCATGCTTGGAGAGCTTCCAGTCATCGTTGAGGTCCATTTCCTGAAAGGACTCATGTGACCTAGGTCCATTTCTGATCTGTAGCACCTCGATGATAAAGGTAAGCGTGCTTTCAGGTGGAATCTTACCTGAACACAGAGAACAGGAGGGTAATGGGCAGAGATGTCAGTTCAAACTGAAATTGAATATTGCCAAAACTTCCAGTAAGCATCCAGGAAGTTTTCTTCCGTTGAAGAACACAGATGGTAAAAAGGAATAAAAAGCAAATCTATTGCTGTGAATCTGTTGGCATTAGAAAGGTTAGTTAGAAACAGAAGAGACAGATGTTATGGGTTAGAGTGGTTTGTGCTTACCGGACAAAAAAAAGCACAGTATTGTTCACATGCTCCACGTAGAGAATAAGTGGACTAATGTCACTGACTGAAACCTTCATTCAGAGACATTGAATGAATTCATTCCTAGAAAGCAATTAAAAAGAACAAGAAAGACAAGTATAATAAGATGCGTGCATAATAATGTCACACTGTGAGAATTGGAGACACCAAGAAGACCGTGTCATAAAACATGCAGTGAAACTTCTTAGATATGGATGAAGCTTCTGTACCTTTTCCTTCCTTCCCATAGGCCAGTTCTGGAGGTATGACCAGTTTTCTCTTCTCTCCTGAGCACATGTTTTGCAGGCCTTTATCCCAGCCTTTGATTGCTTCTCTGATGCCCAGAGTGAACCAGATTGGCTGCTTGTCACCGCTGACTCGACTGGTCAACAAACACAGGTGTAGAAAGAGTGAAAAGTTGAGATGTAGAGATGGTCTCTGAGGTGTCATTAAAGGTCAAGGAAATTATGATGCTTTTCTCAGAGTTATAATGATTCCTGCTGATATGAATGCTCCAATCAGACAGTTTTTCTACTGCATGCTCTATGTGATTTCAAAGACTGTGGACCTAGCCAACCGCACTGAGAGAACATTAACAAATCGACAAGCTCCATCTCAGAAGATATCAAGTGAACACTATCTTTCCAGCTGGAACTGTATGCTGCTTTAAGAACAATAAACCTTGATCACCAGTGACCCGAAAGAACTGCTTGATAAAAAAAAAAAGACGCCTTCATGTCTGGAGAAAAGGAACTGAGGAGAGTGCAGCATGAAGGGCATTCTGCAGCCTCCTCCTTCAGTAAACACCCTCATCACCTTCAATGAGTTTGCCCTTCTCCACTTATTCTTCATTAAAACCACATCCACCCCACATCTGAGGAACAACCCCTGCTTGTTTGTCTTCTGGCCTGGTTAGAAGACAGCTGGAGAAACTACACACTACAGCAAGGACGCAGACCCTGATGGCATCAGTGCGAGGTTCTGAAGACCTGTGTTAGCCTTGTGTCTGTGTTCCTGAGTGGTAAAAGTGTTACCACCTGAGTCTAAAGCAAGAGAAAATAGCTGTATTATTGCATCATAAAAAAAACATCTGTCTGGCAGAGAGTCATCTGACAGTCGATGTTATTATTTATGGAATAAATAAAGTATTTTTCATTAATTCAAGAAGAGGGATATTATTTTTCCACCCACCCAGTGTCAACACCTTACATTTGTGAGGTCCAGCCAATCTGAAGACTAAAGCTGCTTGTTGTCAGCATTGGATGCACGAGAGGTAGGGCTGTGCGATATGACCAAAATCTCATATCCCGATATAAGACTTCTATCGTCCCGATAACGATATAAATCACAAAAATGTAACATTTTCTGTAAATTCTGTGAATCTCGGACAGCTCGTCTTGCGGGAAGCGTTTCCAGCTGCGCGTCCTTTGCCCGGAGTCGAGTGTTTTAACCGATGCATGAAACGATACATTTTTAGACATAAGTTGTAAAGGCTGCCGTTTTCTTTGTGAGTATTTATTACACATGAAACATACTTTTTTATATCATCATCCGATATGTATTGTTATATCGAACAGCCCTAAGGAGAGGTGCACTAAAACATATCATATGATAAATAAGGATTATTACAGAGTATATAGAGCCCTAAATGTATCAGAGTGATGCAGTTTTAAAACCTAAATTCAATGCTATGTAAGCTAGGGCAGAGATGGAAAATGTTTTATTGCGGGGTACACAAAGTCCACTTCAATCTTAACAGACTTAATACCTGAGATGTCTTAGTATTAGAAAACGAAGTGTAACAGTACACAGGTTCTCGGTTTTTTCTGCACAACAGAGAAATATTTCTCTAGTAAATGAAAAACATCTGTTGCCACGACTCTTTGGGCATTAATTGTAAGAAAGAAATGTGTACAATTATAAAAAATGTTCTGCTAGCTCATTGCCCAGACAGTCCTGTAATTATAAAACAGAAGAATTTGTTAGTTCACAGAAAATCTACTTTACAATAATATTATTAATTTACATTATTATTATTTAATTTTTAAACTGTTAATTTGGTGTAATACAACTGTCCATGGGGGAGGTCTTTACTCTAAAACTTAAAATACAGTTAAAAGTCCAAAATTGATCCTAATCACATTTTCCAAAGCTCGCACTGGAGTCTTGGCTGGGCCCATTTTTGGCCATGGACCTAATGTTTGACACTCTTGCACTAAAGCAGGGACGTCAAACTCATTTTACATCGCGGGCCACATACAGGCCACTTCACTGGTCCAGCCCACCAGTGAAACTCCCCTTTCTGTCTGTGTAAAGAAGTTAAACTACACATTGAATCGTTCGCATGTCTTAGTATAAGGAAAAGAAGCAATTTTTAATAGTATGACTCAGTTTTTCTACATGATAAGGAAATTCTGCTGTAGTTCATGGAAGAAATCAGTCAGCATGACTCTTTGGCCATGAAATTACAGAAAAAGTTCTAGTTGCTAGTAGCTTACCATGTAATTTTTAAAAAAAAGTTTTTGCTCATTTTAGTGAAAAGACTGAAAATTTTCTGTCATATAATTTGACTATCTATTACTTAATAACTTTGGTGTGGTATGAATGGCCCTGGGGGAAGTCTTTGACAGTAGTTAAAAGTTTTACAGCTATGTGTTCAGTGGACCAGATTGGAGTCTTTGCCCGGCCTATTTTGGCCCACGGGCCTCATGTTTGACATAACATTTAACTTTGTATCCCTTGCAGATAAATGCTAACATCGACATTCGAGAGTTTTAAATCTATAAAAGCTGTTTATGAAACCAGGGTGACGTCACTGCATCTCTCCTTCAGCCAGCTCCTTCATTGCTTCCTTGACAGAGTTGCATCATCATATTTGAGCGTTATAAGCCTCGCGTTAGCCATGAAACAAACCTGGAGAAAAACATGGTGCCATTCTCAAAGTATCCGTCATGATGCACCAGCAGAATGTCTCCATACTTGGACTTTCGGTGACAGAGGAAAGGTCTGTGCAGAACTTCTATCGTCACTTCAGCTTCGGGCAGCTTCCCCCCGCTGCTGACGGACACGAGCATGAAGGAGCAGAGCCAGCTCAGCACAACCAGCAGCATGCTGACACAGTCAGCTTTCAGAAGAAACAGCCTGTTGAACAAAGAGCTAAAAAGTTTCTAACAGACTTGCTGCAGCATGAAAACGTGCAGCTGTTCCTCTACGTGGCAGAGACAAGTCGCTGCAGGAAGTTTTCCTCTGATTGGCTGATCGTTTTTCGGCAGCCCCACCCACAGACAATCCCCCTCACAACTTTCCTTTGGCAACATCTGAATGAATCTTTATTAGTGTACAGTGCTTCATGAAACGTACAGTCATGCAGGCAGATTATCAGCTAATTACAGTTTAATGAATGATTTGATGTATCCCCCACATGCTGCTGCAATAATCAAATATGATCCTTTTTTGGATGACATTCATTTTTTCCCATCTCTTCCATCTGAGTTATTTGGACATTCATTTCTAAAAGGCCTCACTTTGGCTTGGATATTTACAGCATTGGTTAAAGCGGTCTGTCGTGCACTAAAAAAACACATTTACATGCAATATGACAGCATTGCACTTCATCAATATACTGCATTTTTTTTGTAATATATTGCACAGGAATAAACACACTTACACACCCCTGATTTGTATACTACAGTACATATATCTCTATATCTTTTTCATATTAAAAAGTGCTTTATAACACAGCTTATTTCTGCATTAACAGTCAGCAAGTCATACACAACTATTTCGTATGATACAAACATGAAGTCATTAAAATGTTTCCCAACAGTTCCAGTGTCCGTAACAGTGCTGCAGCCGATGAAGTGACACTAGCAAAGAGCTGTTTTCTGAGGTCAATTAGAGATTACACCTCCCGTGACCTTTCGTGGCTCAGAACAGGCACAAGAGCTTCCCTTAACTACTCTTTCTCAGTCTGTCGTTTATTTATTAATTAATTAATTAATTTTTTTTTAAAGTGGTGAGACTTCAGTTGAAATCTGAAGTAAAATCCCTTTGATCACAATGATCATCAAGAGGATTTGCAAAGATCCACTGAGGCTGTTTTCAAACCTCTGAATTCAGGTGAAGTACTTGCAGCCAGTAGAATCAATGAGGCATGAGTCGGTGCATTTGAGATGCCCAAAGGACCTGCAGGAGACACAAAAACTGGTTTGTAATACGTGCAATTGATGCGCTGCATTGTCTTACAGTTATCGTGAGTGGACTATTTTTGGAAGATAAGCATACTGACTTATTTCTCAAAGCAGGCCCACCATTAGATGAGCTCTTATATTCATACAGTAACACTTACTATACTTACAAAAACGCTCTATTTGTTTGTATCTTTGTCTGCAAACTCCTCCTATACCAACAGAGGCTTGTTTTACAAAGCAGGATTTTGGCTTATCCTTAACTTCAGGGTTAACCTTGTGTTTTGTTTAGGTGGTTCACGTCTTACTGGGATAAATCACCATGGTAACCTAATCTGGAATTCTAGATTAGATCAGACGGTATGAAATCACTGCCTATGCTGCGAGGAGAATAAGAGGATCTAAAATTTTTCACTCCAATCTAAAGTGTTTTTGTTTCCCTGATGAGCATCAGTAATAAATATAGATTTTTATGTGCAACTTTATTTATTGATTTTTCTTTTCTGTTGACAGTAAACAATTTTATTTTAAATTTTAAATATACCTAAACCTCATATTAAATGTCTGAAATCTGTTTTTCCATTTAATCTTTACTCTCAAACCCTTAAACAGCACAAACTGTGCCTCACACTGTCACCGGAATTTCTGTGTATTAATGTAGTGATTTAGAACATTTATAAGATATTGTTATACTCAATTCTATTCTGCCCCTAAGTCTCTTTTACTCTGCTGGAATTGCAGCTAGTAGAACTCAGGGCATACATCAAGAATTTCAGAGTATCAGAGCTTTAATCTGCAGCCGTCACCTTACAAGTAAACAGCAGCACAGATCATACACTCAGTGATAAAAAAAACTAACTGTAATCAAAATGTTTATTTTGCCAATTTGTGCACTAAATCCCCAGATTGAAGAATTGCTGCAAAATTAATCTTTTGTCTTTTGTCCTTTTTACAGCAGCGCTGCATTTAGTGAATCCACATCAGACAATCTGGGTATGTTGAACTTTCTTCGCTGTAGAGGACCCAGGAGCTGAGCAACTGAACTTGTCACACATGTGTATTTTAGGCCGCTGAAGGTTCTTAACTATATAAGAAATTATGATGCCATCATAGTCCATAAAAAGGAGTTAAAAACATGTTAAAAAACAAAAAATCTGCATGTGAGCATCTTTATGGCTCACTAATAACATTTTATGTTTTATATTTTTTAAAGTCAGGACTCACAGAAATCCTGGCCTAAATAAAGTACGGCACTGAAAACCCCAAACTCTGCTTTTGCTATGATATAGAAATGAGATATACTGTGTTACGTCACGGGTTTGAGCATATACCAGCTGTGTACAACTTGGACAGTCTATTGCAGGGCTAACAGAGAGAGGCAGGCAACTGTTCACAATCACATTCACACCCAGGGCCAATTTAGAATTGCCAGTTAACCTAATCCGTGCATGTCTCTGGACTGTGGGACGACCCAGAGTAGCTGCAGAGAACATGCAAACTCCATGTAGAAAGGCCCGGCCAGCGGACTGTTTCAAACTGTGCTGCTCACAAAACATGTTTAAATTTCACTACGTCACCCTAACACTGATTACTACACTGCAAGAAGACAAAAGATGATGCAGTAACTAGCTCACTAGTTGCTAACACAGTACAAAATCTGAGATTGAAAACTGAAATCAACGTGAATGTGTGCCAAAAACTTCAGTTTCTCAAATGGCCATGTGAAAATGGCTCCAAATAGTCCGTCCTCACAGAGTCCCATATTAGAAATGCAGTTTTTGACACTTTAATGGATTCATCTTGAGTTATCTGGTCTCTGGAGCAAGTCTAAATGAATGGACTCTACATTTGTGTTCTGAGAGCTGTCTGTGAACATACCCAGGGAGATAAGACTTGCAGGTCTGGTAACCAAAGTCTTTTCCATCGCACTCCTCTATTCCTTCGTGCCTGTAGCCATCTCCACAGTAGGCCCACTTACAGTCTGTCACAAGGGAAAGGAGGTGAGAGACAGCAGGAGGCAGAGGAGGGTAGGGAGAGAGAAGACATTACTAATTTCTTTGGCACTGCAGTCTGCTTCAGTGATGCCAATACAGCATTTTCTTGCTAATTTAATTGAACAGAAGCAGAGAGTAGGGAGAGGATGGCAGCAGAAAAAAGAGGGGGGTTGAGATTAATGAAAGATCAAGGAAAGGTCTCACAGTGCTTACTAGCTTTCATCCTATGCCATGTGGGATCAGACTCTGTGGTGTACTGGAGTTATGTTCTGCAGGGTACCTCATCAGCAGCAAAACCAATCTACTTTACAGTTGGAGACTCTTTTTTTTTTTTAAATTTAGACAAATGAAAAGCAGTTTCAGCTAAATTCACATAAGCTGGATATTTGTAAGAGATAAAGAAACATAAGCAAAATGGGACATCTTGCATTATAGGAGTTTTCAACCTCTACAGGCTATTTCTGCAGGTGTGCAAGTTAACAAAGCAAACACGGAACTCACTGAGGCAAGAATCTGTGACAATCTGGTTTCCATCATCACACTCCTCTCCGTGCTGGGCTTGCACCTTTCCATCTCCACACACGCCAACTCTGTCTGGGACTTTCTCAGTAGACTGGTATGGCTGGAAGGGCTAGAAAAATTGAAAGAGCAAGCTCCAACTTCCTCTGAGTCTAGTGGTTTGCATGTAAGATATCAAAGCATTGAGGCTAAAGTTGCAGTTTATTTTCTGGAAAGCTTTTGTGTACCATCTACAAAAAACCCCCACTTTCTTCTAGCGCTTTCAGCCTCATACCGTTGCCTTCATCAGTACATATAGTCATAAAGTTGACTTGCTGCTGCTCAGTGCTGCAAATGCTTTGAAATTACCTGTATGGGCTTCCATCCATCTTTGTCTTTAAAATAAAGCATCCTCTGATCCTTCCTGAATGCTATTGCATTCTCTTGTTGTAGATGGTCCATCTCCTCCTCACTGTTTACCACAAATATCTTGTGGTGAATATGAAACACACACACACACACACACACACACACACACACACACACACACACACACACACACACACATTGATCAGTGAAAGCATGCCAATTTAAATACTCAATAACAGTATTGTGACAGGATGTGGTTTTACCGCTGTGACTTTATTTCCACTCCGCCGCTGTGTGTAACTTCCAAAAGGAGCATTATTTGGTCCGAGAGCACCTTCACAGTTACAGTGACCCGGTGGACCAGGAAGACCCTTATCCCCCTTTTCCCCTACTAGATAGAGACCTATAAGAAACACATAGTTTACAAAAATAAACTTGGATAACACACAAGCAGCCAGTGGGATACTGCTTCTGATTGTGTCATGTCTGTGAGCTACTATACCTGATGCAGGAGGACCAGGTGGCCCAGGGTGGCCAGTAGGACCTGGAGGTCCGGGAGGTCCCATCAATCCAGTGGCCCCAGTCTGACCCTTCATACCCTGTGCAAATTATAAAATACCAGAAAGTAGATTACAAAGCAATTATGCAAAAAAGAAAAAAAAAGTGCTAATCAATGGGAACAGCATCAGTGAGTGTGTGTGTGAGGTAAAAGACCCCACTTCACCGGCTATATTTTCCAAAACTGTTTTAGGAACGTTTATTTTTTTCACCTGTTTGCCTCTCTTCCCCGGACGCCCAGTCGGTCCTCTCTTCCCTGATGTTCCTGGCTCTCCCTTTGGTCCTTTTTCGCCCTTTGAGAGAAGCAAAATTGAGGAATAACTGGATAAAAAGCAAATCTTTAATCTTCTTAAGTCTTTAATTACTCTTACCTTCTGTCCAAGCATCCCAGGCAAACCAATTGAACCCTGTTCAGAGACAGAATGGGAGCTTGTTGTGAGAACACTGACTTTATCATAACATGTATATGAAATACTTAACAGTAATTTATTTGGGCTCTGAAACAGCCAAACTAAGAAAAAGGTCTGAAATCATTTTAATTTTAAATTTTTAAAAAAAGGGAGTGTATCAAACCTTATCGCCTTTTAGGCCTACTGGTCCAGGATCGCCTCGAGCTCCCTTATAAAAAAAGAATTGGGGCGAGGGGAGAAAGAGAAAATGTGGATATGACACTTTTTTAGTAAGAGCAGTTAGTTAGAGGATGTGACACAGAACTTGCCTTTTCCCCTTTGTAACCACGTAAACCCTGAAAAGACAGAGTAAGAGACAAGAGTACATCAGAGAGAGAAAGCTTAATAAGAATCAAACAGGTAGTCCTGTAAACATGCCACTAACCTTTATTCCAGGTGGTCCCCTCAGTCCTGGTAATCCCATGAGTCCGGGGTCCCCTTTCTCACCCTGAGAAAAAATACAACTAGATGTATTTCAGGTGTCAGGAGTAAAAGACAAAATGTACCCAAAAATGTGTCTGTGCCTGGAGGAAGAGTCATGACACTTACCTTGGGCCCCTGTGGGCCAGGCCATCCTGGAAGTCCTTGTTTGCCTGGTAGGCCTGGAGCTCCAGTACGACCCTACAAAAACATCAATACCAGTAACAGTTTCTCTGCCCGCTTCAGTAAAACTGATGTGAACACAAAAAGCTGCTCGTCTACTCTAAAACTGCACGAAGAATTTTGCTGCAAACTCATTTAGAGTCCGACCTCCAACTCAGACTCCGCTCTAGAAGCACTGCAAATTACTGGACGGGAATGAAAGCCTAATCAATCTGGGTTCTGGGCAAAAGAGCCAAACATGATAGACAACAGCCGAACATCTCCGTGACACCCGGACAAGCATTGCAGAGCTGCTGCCATGCTAAGCAATGTGCTTTCATTTAACTGCCTTTCATTAAAACCGCAGCCTGTAGAGACTCTACGGTCCTGCTGTGTGTGTGTGTGTGTGTGTGTGTGTGTGTGTGTGTGTGTGTGTGTGTGTGTGTGTGGGGAGTGATTTATCACGAAGAGCAAAGGCACTTAGAGTGATTAAAGTAGAGAAGTAGAGTGCTGGAGAGGCTGGATCAGCAGGACTAGAGTTTGGTACGAGAGCTACTGGAGCAAGGCCAAGGAAAAAGAAATACGGAGAGAGGAAGCCGGAGCAGAGGAGAAAAAAGGAACAGCAAGGTGAGGGGACAACGGGATCAAAGTTTTCTGCAGGACGAGCATCTTCTGGGACTAATGCAGCGGGACCCATTTAGCAGCTGCAGAGGATATTCTGAGCACATCAATAGACAAATCACATCACAGAGCTCCAGGATGCATCCAGGGGGGAGAATAGAGGCAGACAGTGGGGAAAATCCTGATCCCATTACACCAAGGACAAGATGACGAGATGGACCGGAGAGAGTTGAGGAGCACAAGATGTGCAGGAGAGGATGAGCAGCTCACCTTTAACCCTGGACGTCCAATTTCTCCCTGGAGGAGGACAAATGGAGGGGCAGGAGATGGGGTGCTCGTTAGAGCAGAGAAGAGCACAAGGACACACACAAAAACAAATGCTTTTACAGAAAACGGCATTAGAGACATAATTCACTCACCCCCACCCCTCAAACAAAACCCTCAAAACACACACACACCTTCTCTCCCTTTGGTCCTCTTATGCCGGGCAATCCACTATGACCCTGAAAAATGTCACCAGATTTATATAAATCTCACATATCCCATAATGAGCATGGTACATTTGTAGAAAAATCAATACTAAAAAGGTTTGCGCTTGTTTAACAATATGTCCATCTGCTGTCTAAGAATGGTTTTGCTGTCAGATGGATGCTCTGTGGCTAAATCGGGCTGAATTGCTTTTAGAGAATGATTTTGTGCAGCAGCTTATTTATTTATTTATTTATTTTGAAGTAAAGCCTTACCTCTGGGCCAGTCGGACCTGGAGGTCCCGGAGGTCCAGGCGGACATCCTGGTATCACAGGCTTTGGTTTTATCTGCACCTCCCCTCCGAAAACACTCGGCTCCAACAGGCTGTTGCTGTCCTTCATTGGATCAGTAAACACACAATCAGAGAGAAAGTTCTTTTTAAGTCAGTGGCCTACATCGGGCAGGTAGGGGAGGCTGTATAGAAACAGATGTGTTTGTGAAGACGTACAGGGCTGACCCTCTTCCAAAGCTGAGGCGGAGGAGGGAAGAGTGGTGGTGGAGGAGGTGACATGAGACAACAGGGGTCAAACCTCATCGGCTCGGCCAGGAACCTGAAGCCTGAGAGGAAAAAAGAGAGCAGTGCGCATCAAATGGAGTGGAACATGCACACACACACACACACACACACACACACACACACACACACACACACACACACACACACACAC
>NW_024582477.1:464339-473057 GCF_018398535.1 Haplochromis burtoni | reverse complement strand
ACACACACACACACACACACACACACACACACACACACACACACACACGCAAAGCTGGACTTACCTGAGCGGGCTGAGAGGATGCTGTCCATATAGGAGTGATGAGATGAGGCCCACGCAGGAGACAGAAGGATGAGAAAGGTAACTGCAATATTCTCCAGGTCCATGCTGCTGGATTACTTTTCCTAAAACGCACACAGGGCAGCCAGTTATACACACAGTACACTCTATTTCTGTTCCCTGAGCTTACTGCAGTAGTTGGCACCTGTCACTTTTCCTTATTCCCTCTTGAGGGTGTCACTATTTCATCACTTCAGTCCACTAAAGCCTCTCTCTCTCCTTATAGCATCATAAACTTGTTGCAGCTCCACACTGCAGCAGATTCCGCTGTAATTCCAGCCATGCACCACCACTACCACCATCACCTACCCACCCTCTGTGCCAGAATTAAACAGAGGGGAGGCCACTGCTTGTCAACAATAGTAAGATTCATTCACACAAACCATTTTAACACGCTCACACTGCATGCGGTCAATGCAGGTCAATAACAGGAGGGAGAGAGAGAGAGAAAGAGGGTGGCTTTGCATAAAGATGCTGATAAAGGCTCACGTGTCACTCCATATCACATCGTCACTGGCGCTCACTTCTTCTTCTCGCAGCCTATTGATTAAACAGTACATGCTGTCGAAACGACACCACAGCCCTAAACCACTAATAAATGTCATCCCGTGGATTTCATTTGCGCGATCTCTTTACCTTCAGCTCGAAATTGCGCCGCACTTGTTGTAGACACGCCGTCCGGCGCTCCTTTCGTCTAAATGAGATGCGCGCTGTGCAGTCCCGAGTACTGTGGCTCCTCTGACATTTGTGTAGCCAGTCTGGAGAGCTAATAAATCCGATCCACTTATCGACCCGCTTCTTCACCGCCGGTCAATAACAACACAATTGCAGCTCAGAGGACCGTTTGTTTTTTCTCTTGGCGCTCCTCAGAGCCCATCAGAGAGAGAAGCCACTGAGTGGAGCAGACACGGCGGTGTGCTGTTCAGCTCCCAGCGGGCGTGGATCGCGGGACCATTTACTGTTGTGTCATCTGGATCGGGTTCAGGACAGCTGGCCGCATAACGCAATTTAAGTTTGCGCGTGCCTGCACTGGCCTGGCACGTTCTGCGTCCTCAGTGGTGAGCTCTTTATTGGAGTAATGGCGCCCTCTGCTGGATACCTTTGTCCGTTTAATAAAATAAAATAAAATAAAATAAAATAAAATAAAATAAAATAAAATAAAATAAAATAAAATAAAATAAAATAAAATAAAATAAAGTTTCACTAACAGCTGATTGATCGAGCCTATTGGTGATAATTGTTTGTAATGTGGATTTTATCTTTATCTTTTTTACCAATTAACACTTTGGTTGTCCGATTAAATTGCACTATTTTGTATATAAAGATGAAAAATAAGACGCAATGCTGCTTCGGATACTGCAGGAAATATGTTATGTGTTAATAAAAACTTTTATTTGGATGTTTTTTTTATTTGGATGCCAGACACGAGTAAGCAACTCGTGTCTGGCTGCACTTCATCCACCCTGCCAGATGTGAAAGCAAGCTCAAAAATTACAAAGGAAAATAGACAGCTAGACAAATAGGGCCTGGTGCAAGACACTTTACCAGACTTGCAATCTGTTAGAGCAGGTGCCTGTCTAGTAAGTGGTGGAGCGGGTGGCCAAGATTTTCCATAATGGATAGCAGATAGTTCCATGATCTCCTCACCACCACATCTTCAAAAGTGTCCAATTTGCAGTCAATCACAGAGCCAGCCTTTGTGATTAGTATATTCAGTCATTTGGTGTCACTAGCTCTGATGCTGCTCCCCCAGTAAGGTACACCGTACTCACCACAACTAACTGATAAAAAAATCTCTCATATTTTGCTGCACCCAGTGAAGTATGTAAACTTCCTTAGGAATAGATCCTGATCATCCATTGCCTGTGGGGGTGGTTGTCTGATCCACATAATTTGGGAGGAGAAAGGAGAAAAGGGCAAAATCACTGATAGTAATCAGGATGTGCAGTGATAATGAGCAGTGTGTGATGGAGGAGCCAGCAGAGGACTGCTGGAGGATAGACACCTGCTGGACAAACTTAACTCATTTGCTCTCTCCGCTCACTTTTATCCGTCTGTAATCTTAAACCCAGAGGATTCAGGATAGCTGTTGGTAGGTTTAAATTTCACATCCAATGCACATCGCCTTCTGATTTGCAAAGAAATTTGTCCTTCAAAAATATATGCTCTATGAATATATTATTAGTGTCTCAATCTAAAATTTTGTCTGCTAGAATTCTAGTGCTGTGTGGTGAAGCCAAACATATTAAAAACAAAGCGGTGCTTCAAGAAAATAAATGGCAACCTTAAAAAATTTTTATGCAAAAATTTAATATAAGATTAACTAAACACTACAAGGTCAAAGTCAATGGTGTTTGGCAAATGTAAAATAGCATGCTAACTCAGTATAGAGAATGAGGCCTGTTAAACTAATCTAAGCACTTTACATTGTTCCTTATTCTCTTATCTTTTTAAAAATACAACAGCAATCTATTTGTTGACCATACTATCCATAAAAAACACAGAACAGAAACAAAAACAGAAATGAATTCAGTGAAAGTAAAGAGCAGCACTGTAACGATCGAAGTCTGTAACACCCAGTGGTTTGAAAAGATGATTAAAAACCTCTTACACAAAGCCTGCCCAAATTGATACATCGAAACAGAAAACACTTATGTGTTAACAGAAAACAAAGTTCTAACAATGTTCCACACAAGCATCGATCAGCAGTAGTTTATGCGCCTCATAAGCTTCTTTTAAATAGTCTATAATATCCTTTCTCTCTTTTTTTCTTTCTGATGGCACTGAAGATCATCTTGGTGCCTGGAATGTACTTTTTTGGATTTCCTGTGTCTTCATCCCATACAATATCTAAAAAAGAAAACACAATAATTAAATTAATTCTTTGAGATTAAGGCTACTGTGCTACCTGTTCAGGCCTGCTGCTCTGGCCATCAGGTATGGGAAACATATCCTTTCTTAATATTATAGCAGAAATATACACACTACTGAGCACTCCAAGGGAAAACTCCCATAAATTCCAGTACAGAAGAGTTAAAATGCAGATTACAATTCACATTCAAAGCTCTACTGAAATTTATAAGATTATGAAGGTTTGTTCTGTCAGGATGTTGACTATGAAGACGATGAAGACTGCGGAGGAGATTTGTGGATGTAGTGAGGACATGCAGGGGGATGGCATAAAAGAAAATGATGCTGAGGGATAGAATGAGATGGAGGCAGATGATTCACTGTAGCGACCCCTAAAGGGAGCAGCTGAAGATGAAGAAATAGTTCTTAGAGGATAGATTGATTATGATTGACTTTTTCACAGAAGAAGCTAGCACTGGCTTATTCACTCCGCTTTAATTTTCCACCAATCTGATTTGCATCTTTTCACATAGAAAAGACTCAGACACAAAGCTTCACAAAGCTGAGATGCATGGAGATCAATCAATCTGTCAGTCTAACCAAGGTGAGTTCTGCACAGCAATGGTACCTGTATCAATGTTGGCCTGTGCATAGGAGTAGCCAGGTGCTTGCCCTGTCTGCCTTCCAAACCACCTTGTGGCTCTCCCCCTTTCCCACTGTGCGGCACTGGGAGCATTTCTGCACAAACACTTTCTTTCCTTTCTTGACATCCCCCATTACCAGTGGCTGGGAGGAGACACAAGCGAAGTGTGCAACCTGGAATGAGTCACACCCAAACTAGTAACATATGAAGCGAGTGGAAATATACTACACAAATATTTACATGTAACAGTAGCCCAGAGTCAAAAAAATCACTCACCAACTTCCAGGCTGTTAATGCACAAGTTATGAAATGTGGAACAAGATGTTCTGGGAACAAAAACATCTAAAAAAACAAAAAAAAAACAAAAAAAACAAGTTTAAAAGAAAAAAAAATCTAAAATAGTTTATTTAACAGGAAGATTGACTCGCTTTTGCTAAAAAGTCAAAGTGAGAAAAGATTTATGCCATCATTTATCCTCCAAAAAGACACATAAAAAACAAATAAATGAACAGTTAATAAACAAAAGGGAAAACTTGCAGATATTGGACTGTGGCTGAAATACCTCTGGACAGAAGTTCAGTGTTTAGCTTCAGCTTCAGCGTTGCGCCGGATAGTTTGAAGCTCAGAAAGTAAGATCTCAAATTTATAATGGGGGTGGTTGACTATGCAGTGGTTCGGTAGGACATTCATTCAGTACAATGATTGGCCACTAGAGGGAGACCAAACACAACCAAGGTGGTCACATTTTCCCTAAGTCTGGAGTAACAAAATCAGTGTCAGCATTTTCAGAATCATTCCAGTGAATCAAGAAAGGTGTGAATGTATTTTTAACCGGTGGATGACATAAAGAGTTTTATCTAACAAAGCGATAGTGCCCGTAGCACAGAATGCACAGTACTAAGGAAACAGTGGGAGTGTGTGAGTTTTCTGTGTGCTTAATGTTTTATGTGTTGACTTCCCTGCTTTACTCTGTAATACTAACAGTAATGCAATTGTCTGCTCGAACTTAAGAAATTACATTAATTGAATAAAGATTTTAAAGAAACACAACTGCCTTGCTTTAATGTGGACTTCCTTTGCCTTCTGTTTTGTAAGATAACTCTTTAAAGTGTTAGATAGACTTACAAAGTATAAATTTTCCTTTTGATAAACACCTCTATGAAATCTATTTTTACAGTGATCCCCACTTGCAGTTTGAAGGTTCATCTGCAGGTTAAAATGCATTTGTCACCATTATGCAACCATAATGGATTTATAAACACAGCTCCTCATTTTCATCTGTTAAAAACCACAATGTCCAGGCCAGCCAACAGATTTTTTTATTTGTTGTGTTATCCAGCTAAGGCTCTAATGCAAAGGGTGTAAAACTGGCTACGGGATAGCCATACTTTATTTAATGCTATTGCAAGTTATGTATATTTACTCTTTCTCAAAGTATTTTCTATCTCACATCTGCATCTACAACCAGCTTAGAAAGCAGTTAACCCCACACTTACACTGAATCCAGAGGAAAACCCAACAAAGCCCCTGAGAAGGTTTGAATTCTTGCAGTGAGGTGACAGCGCTAGCCTCCACATCAACCTAGCCACTGATATACAAAACACTGAATACAAAATGTCAGAAGGTTTTTTTTAAAAACTATCTCATGATATTGCACCAATCACCAGTATTCTAACCTCTTTGGCCGTCTAAATAGTACATATTACCCTGATATACCCCCACTACTGACAGAGTATGTACATATATAGTTGGTGGTTTCCAGGACACGAGGAGTTTATTTACACGCCACTATAGGAAGACAAGGAAGCATATTTTCTTTATTAAATATATATTTACTGGAATTATTATGAAAAAAGTGAATTAATTTTCAAACTAGAGGCTGAGCAGAAGGACCACAGTGGCCACTTTGATTGGGTTTTTGTCTCCCCCTTGTGGTTTATCACTGAACTGCAGGGTCACATGCTGTAAAGTTGCTCCTGTATCAGGGTTTCAGTGGATGTCGGGTGCTAACATAGTTAACTGCAAGGTTAAAAAAAAAATTCAACAATAAAATGATTTTTCCAAAGAAGTACTGAAAAGCAAAACTGATGAAAAAAAATTTAAACAATGTCTGAGATAATCACAGCATTAGCTGGAGGAATGGACCACCATCACAGGATATTAATGTTTGTGTAAATCAGTTTTATTCCCAATGGCACAGCCCCCTGACACTCCTTTGGATCAGGACAGAACAGTTTGTGATTGCAGGGCTGAGGTTTAAACATTGCTCATGACCGTTGCTAGGTCAACTGTGCAAAGTCAAGACAGATGTAAGAGAAACATTTCTGTGACTCAGTATGAAATATGAAAATTTGCTTTCCATCACAATATGTGTAACTTTATTTAAAGAGACATACAAGATTTTCCTCAAATGTTTCACTTTAAGCACTTGTCCATACAGTAAAATAAAGAAATGTTGATATTTACATCCTACAGAGCCCTATAGACAAAAATCACTATTTACTCTTTTTTTTCTTCCAGCTCTGTTTCTTCATCTGAGGTAGTTGTTGAATCAAAGTTTTCAGCCCTGTAGGAACAAAGCACACTGTTTGCAAATGCACAATGGGACACCCATCCCTTCTCAGGAGTGCACCCGAGGTTGAAGATAGATGAACCATTAAGAACATCATTTACCTACCAGTGCAAGCCAGTGTTTAATAACTGTTCAATGGCAACAGTCCTCAGAAGCTTCCAGTAGGGACTATTCCTCTCAAATCTTTGAGACAGCACTTGGTTCGGTGCTCGTTTGATGCTTGGGCACTCTGCACACACTCGAATTGCCACCCAGGATCTTCCAAACCTCTGGGGCAGGTTGGGAGAGGAGTTTGGTGTCCTTTCATCACTGGGATGACTCTGTCTCCCAAAGCGCAATGGCATGTTGGCGTGCTGGTGGAGGGGTTTGACAGTGGGCGGATAGAACCTGACGATGGTCGGGAGGCTGAATTTGCTGGTGGTGGGAGCCACGTGTATATTGAAGCTGTCGAGATCTAAGCTCCTGTGGATTTTATTTTTAGTCTAGAAACAAGAGATCAGATGAAATATAATGCACATAATGCACTGTTTCAGTAGTTTTGCAAGCCAAACAATTGCTGGTTCACTACTGGGTCAAGGGCATTTTTTTCTCACATTCATTAAAAAAATTTTTTTGTTCACAGCAAAAGCAATCATTAGTTGCCACCACAGGTTATGCTCATACCCCATATTTTTCTGCAAAAAAGTGAAACAATGTCTGCAAAAGCTAATTTTGGAGAGCCCAAGATGATCTATTTGAGTTGCCTTTTTTTAAAATCTGCTCAGCTATTCATTTAACAATCTTGTACATCAGCTAAAATTACCATATGGTTAAATTTTTAAGCTCAAGAAATTGAAGATTATTTGAGGTTTTCACACTTTAACCAATTTCTGAAATGTTAAATCAGTTCACAAAACATGTTTTACTCATTTACTAACAAGTTATGGGTCTAATTATTTCTTACCTCTTGGTGCGGCTGTTTCCTCACAGAATATGTGCCGTCATTGCTGCTGAGCAAGTTTTTACCGCTGCGGACCGATTTCCCAAAGACGTGTACATCAGACCCTCCAAGACCCCGCAGCATCAGGAGCGCAGACAGTATCATTGTTACCAACATATTAACAACCATATTTCACAACTTCTCTGAGCAGCCTGAGGACACATGGTTACCACAGTGTCTGCAGGTATTAAAGGTCCCTGAAAGCATGCGTCACTGGCGGTGTGTGATGAAGACAGTCAAACACATGCAAATACATCTTCAGCCTAATTTAACAGGAAGAAATTCCTGACCCTACTAATTATCCTTCTCTGAAGGATATGTTTGAGGAGGTATGTATGTCCTAATTAGGCTGCTGAATGAACCAGTCAGCGTGTTTTCGGTTTAGTTTGGTTGAAAGCAGGAAGTTGACAGGAAGCAAAAACAGGTGTTCAACAAAGATACCACATATCACATTTTTAGCATCACAATTTGATTTACAGTGAGCCAGAACAAAACATTCATTTTTGTAAGGATTTCTTGTAAGTTTTCTTTACATTGTAACTAAAATGTTTACATTTACGTGCATGTAAATAACCATGTATGAAACGACGGCCTGAGAAAAATAAGAGCAATTATAATTTTATTCAAGTTATTGAAAATTCAGTTAGTTTGAATTATTATATTAAATTATTCTATATGTTTTTTTTTTAAAAAAAGTGATATTTATAAGAAACACCTTGGTCTACGCATCTATAAACGCAGTTCTGAAGTAGTTGGGATGCTGTGTAATATATCCAAAAATAATAAAAAAAATAAAAAAATAAAAAACCAAGCCAAAACAAAACAAGAAGCAGAAAAAAACATGCAATAACTTGCAAATCTCATAAAGACATATTTTAAAATATATAAAATGTTGAAAGTGAAAAAGTGTACTGTTTTAAGAAAACAATAAAAAAAAAATTAAATCAATTTGAATTGAATAGCTGCAGCAGTTCTTGAAAGCACTGGGACAGGGCCATATTTCCCACTGTGTAGCATCCCAGTCCATGAACGGGACCTGAGGAGACCAGCTGCTGCTTTTTTTTATTTTTTATTTTTATTTCATAATGCCTCACACGCTTTCAGTTGGTGAAACATCTGGACTCCAATTCAGCACTTGGACTCTTCTCCTATGAAGCCATGCTGTTTTAATAGATGCAGGATGCGGTTCAGCATTGTCTTGCTGAAATATGCAAGGCCTTCTCTGATGGGAACGTATGCTGCTCTAAAAGATGCAGACACCTGCAAGCTGCTAATTCCATAGGTACTAGTGCATCCCTGTAAAATCTGAGATGGAAGCTTTTGAACATTGATAACAAACCTAATGGTTCTTCCTCTCTTTAGTCTGGAGGATGCAGCATCCATATTTTTCCAATAAGAATTTCAAATTTTGATTTGTCTGACTCTAACGCTGTTTTTACACTTTTCCTCAGTCTATTTTAAAACTTTTTTTTTGCCTGTCCCGTTTGGCTCTTTTGCCATCAGAATTGTTGTCTAAAGGCAAACAAAGATGCCCAACGGATTTACTTTACCAAA
>NW_024582477.1:429601-441896 GCF_018398535.1 Haplochromis burtoni | reverse complement strand
GAGGTAATTTTACCTAATTTCAATGAGTAAGTAGCTGTTGAATGTATACATAAATATGGGGTAAATTTTACCCAATTTAATTAAGTATTTCATAGCTTTTTATTGAAGTTATTTTATACACAATATATTGAACTAAATCTACCCCAAAAAGTCAATGCAAACTGTTACCTCAGATTTATTGGGTAGATTCTTAGTGTAGATTAATTGTAGATAGTTTTTTGGTGAACCTCTACCCGTATTTACTTCTGAGAAGCTCTTTCTATACCTGATAATGTTACTGAACCAATGGCAGTCAACCTAATTACTGTTAATATGTTCCTTCAGCTTTTTCTCTTACTTTTTCAGTCGTTTGTTCCTTTCTCCCAACTTATTTGAGATGTGTTACTGCCATTCGATTAAAAATAAACCATAATTTCTCATGAAACAGTAAAATGTTTCATTTTAAACATTTTATATGTTTCCTCTGTTCTGTTGTGAATAAAATAAGAATTTATGAGGTTTGCAAATCACTGATTTCTGGTTTGGATTTTTAGCTTAAGTGCTGAATGGCCTGGCGTGAGTATAGCCCCCTATTGCCATGGGTAATCTGTCTGTCAGTAAGAAGGCTGTAAAACTGATGATGACTGTGGCCTCTGGCTCTGACGACACAGTTCCGATAACCCCTCTTATCATGTGACCCATTCTTAAGAGCTTTCTTCCTGGAGTGCAAAAACTGTGAGCCACATGCTATTCAACAGATCATCTGTTTCAAATATGCTTTTGATTTGGCAGACTTCACTTATTGGGATATCAGAAGGTGCACATCATCCATTGGAGTATACGATCATGAAATAACCCAGATTACTTTCTGCAGTTATGTGACTGTGCACGTGGGCTCTCTGTGGGTGTTGTGTAACATAACTGCCAGTCCACATGTCAGTGTCATGTTTTGCCACGCCTGTTTGACAAATGTAAACGTAAAAGTTGTTTTAGTTCTTAAACCGAAGTATTTTTCTTAACCACTCATCCGACAGGCCACCAGTCTATCAAAGGGTTGACACAAAGAGACAGCAATATAGCTTGTGTAGTTTATTTTAGTATTTATGCAAGGACATCATGACTTTGAAATTGCCACTTGCCACATGAACAAAGGACAATTTTTTTTGTCTTGCTGCATGAAGCCAGATGTATGTAATGACAAACTATATGGACAATACATTGATAGATCACAATGATAAATAGTGCATAGAGCAGAAATTGATGTAATGATTGAGAGGTCTGCTCTCTTGATGGGAAATCAAGAGGGAGAGAAAAAGAAACATTTTTTCCACCTCTGTATCTGTATCTAGCAACCGTTGGACAGTTCAGCTGTGACAAATATTTGCGCCACAGGAGTATGGATGACCTCACTCATCATTCCTGTTTCTGAAGGTGTGATTAGTGTTTTTAGATGCACAAATGACTCACTGGAGCTGTCGACGCAGACAGAATGTGAGGAATGCCTGTTGAGAGGCAGCAGGTTTTAATGACAGCCTGCGGGTAAATTTTCATTTCAAATGAACGCGAACTTATCATTGTTGCCGTTTTCCATGTTGCCACGTCCAGTTCCACCTCTGTGCTTAAAGTATCTGAATCACATCTGGTTCAGAATAAAGTGTTTTTTATGGCTATTGTTTCAATCTATTTTTCTGTGTTACAACCCCCCCTGTTTCTCTTTGGGCTTTTCCTCTCTGACCCTGGCCTCAGCTTGCAGACTAAGGGGTTTGAGATTTACGATCATGTGTCGGATACTTATCTAGAGTCCTATCCGCAGAAGGTTTCACTATACCTCAAGCTCTCCCTTTGTTCTTTCGCTGAGCTCCCCCAGCACTCCCTTGAAGACCTTGTTCGCTGCCACTGTAATTCTCTCTTCTTAATGTTTTTAATGTTCATCCCTCACCACCCCTGCAGCCTTTTCATCTTTCCATTTACGTGCTTTAGGGCCCCCCCTTCCCATCCTCTCTGCCTCTGCGTACTTGAAAACAGATGCTGTTTGCTTGATAGAAATACGGCCCAAGTTTGATTTAAACCATGTCAGCCCTCCAGAAATACGTTTTTCTTGACAAATATTGCACTCGTGTTTATGATTACTTGTATGTATCAGGTTTATGAGATATCCCCTGAATTTCATGTGTGTCTTTTAATTTCATTATATTACAATTAATTAAGTACTAACCTAGAAGATACAGTGGAAACAAAGATAAGTCAATTCTGCAAATACAACTTTTCAAAAGCAGAATGCAATAATCTGCAAATCATTTTAATTTTATGGATTGCAGAAAGATCAGATCACTGAATTCTTTTAGTATGTAGAATGTAGTTTGGCACTGTCTTGCTGAAATAAGCAAACCTTCCTAGAGAAAAGGCATCCTGCTGATGGCAGCATATCTTCCTCCAAAACCTGTATTTATTGTTCCGCGTGAATCGCGCCTTAGCAGATGTCAAAGTTACTGATGCCATGTAAGTACTTACACACCGGTTGATGACTTTAGGCCTGAGCACTGAGAGCAAACTAGCTGCTCCTTTGCAGTTTATCTCGGAGCAGCTAAGCTGACTAACTGCAGAAAAATGTTGAATCCCACATCTCAGCGGCAGCTTTTCTCGATCTTGCTCTTTTTTTATATACAGTTTTCTCTTACATTTATAGATGCAGTGATGAACTTTGATCACTGAAAATAGTTTTCAAAAGTCTCCATTGTAACTAAACTGACTGATTTGTCTCTTGCACCCCTGATGATGAGAAGCCTCCTGAGACTCTACATACGGGGACATTACAGCTTTGCTTTTCTGCACCTTATACTTTATTCTGCTGAAGAAAGTGTTTAATACTTTGTTCAGCAATGGTAACTGGATGGCATTATGCTATAAAATAAACCCAGTGTCCCCATATGAAGACATATTCACCTTTTCTCAGCACTAATCCTAAATAGCTCAGGAAAATTAAAATTGGATTCCTCTAAACCTGAACGTCCACACAGTCTTTTACAGAGTGCTCAAAGTTTTCTATATTTGAGATGTGTTACTGCCTAAAAGACTAAGCCATTTTACTAATAACTTGTATCACCTTTCCTCAGTTTAAAAAACAAAAAACAAAAACATTACTGCTGATGTCAAATTCAAAATAATCACCTGCAATTAAAATAATCTTATTAACTGGAAAAACTTCAGTTAATAAAGCAAATACAGACAGAAGCGAAAAGAAAAGGAATATAAACAGAGCAAGAAAGAGACAAGAATGAGTCCGCTGACTCCTGGTTGTCCCTTTCAGTGTCTGGCCGAGATTTGGCAAACTTCCCAGAATTCCTCTCGAGCACAGGGACACCCTCAGATTCCTGCGTTGATTTGTGGGAGCACGCTGTTATCGCCCCGTTGAGCTGATTTATGTCAAGTTTTATCTCCCCCCGCACTTAGACATCGGCCAGGTCATCATCACAACACTCCACATGCCTGTACACTCAGCAAGGAGACACATTCATCAAACCTTGGTGAAGGGGTATGGTATTATCAATGATCAGATCAATTTATGTGGAATTACAGCATTATAATGCAAGGGAAGACAAAGTGACGCTGGGCAGACAGACGCTCGAGTGATTCTGTGTCTCGGATGGTGGTGGATGCTGATAGATAGATCTATGTCTACCACACGACAGCCATGAAAAAGGAAGCCCAATGAAAAGCATTTGGAAATATGTCTTAGCACATCAAGACAGAGTTTTATATAAAAGTATTTAGCCTTTTACGCAGGCAGAATTTGACTGCAATGCCCTTATGGAGATAATCCCAGGACAAGATCGTGAATTATCCCACTTAGATAGGGTGTGACATGTGGTAACTGTACAGAACAGGATTACACAAAAAACAACAAATATTTTCTAATAAGTCCTAAGCAAGGACCAAAACCAGTAATGTATTTTTCCCTGTTTTTCAAATCTAAATCCCCTCAGCTTTTGAGTGGCTATCAACTCTACTGCTAACCAATAAAGACAAATAAGGCAGCACTGCAATCTTTAGCAACAGCAACTACCCCATCTGTTAGGGTCTGTTTCATTTTATAGTGTTAGCTAAATGCCATTATGTGTCACATTTAAGAGTTTGAGTAGCTTTTAAGGAACAATGGAGCCCTGCAGCACAGAGGAATAAACATTGTCAGGCTTTGGTTAGACCAAGTCATTAGGATCTGTTGACAAATGTTGAGAAGAATAGACACAGATCATCACATATGTCCACAATTTAAAAAACAAACAAACCCCAACTCCCCTTTGTCTAATTTACATATAAACTATATTAAGAAACATCCACAAACAAATCAGATGTCTGCCTAGGTTCTCAGTTATTGAGGCCTTGGTAGTCTCAGGAGCTTAAAAAGAAGGAGACTGGACTTGTTGTCAGTTTACCTGTCACCCCGCAAATATACTTTGATTTTTATCAGCCCTGACTTGGCAGTTTATCCTTCAGCGTACACACCGTCTATCATCTATATGCTGAACTGATGGCTCCTATTCAGATGATGATTAGCCTGAGATGCCCAGAGAAAACTGAGAGCAATTTCACAGCATCTTCACAAGTAGCGTATTGTGGAGCTAACAAGTAATTTAGAGATTGTGTGTTTTGCATAGAGAAAAATCAGGGTCAGATTGCCCAAATTGCCTTTGATTAAATGATATAAAGGAACTCATTGAAATGTTTTGGATCATAAACATAAAACAGTCTTCTAAAACAAGTACGCTTCTTAGTTGCTGAAAAGCTGGAATTTTGATTATTTAACCCATGGGTTAAATAATGGGTCCTGGATACACACGGAGGTTCTAAATGACTGACAACCATCTGTTTTTGATTTTTAACACATTAGTCTAAAACCAGTGTACGTATTTATCATTCAGATGAATAAAAAAAAAATATCTAAAATAACAAAACATGGGGCTGGTTTTGTAAAGGCACTCTGCACTTGTTGGGAGCTCAAGCAAATGAAAAGTGTGTCAGTTTCACTGAAGAAATATAGTATACATACAGTATACATACAGTTATAACTTTCTGTGGCTTCAATTTATTCTCTTAGAATGAACAAGTTCATGTTTTCTTCACCTGTATCTTATTTCAAATGCAAAGAAAAAAAATCTTCTCAGTTTACTTTGACATTTTTTCTTGCTTTCACACCTTTTCCTTTAATTATTTATTGGCTTATTCTTTTTCGACGACTTTTTAAAAAAAAAAAAATGTAAAAGAAGCGCATTTAGTGCAGCATGTAGAGTTTTTAAGCCGGACGATGCTCAGTGCAAAACGCACTCTCCGCCAGGTGGCACTCTTACACACCTCTTCCCCAGTTTGCAGAGGAGGAGGAGCACTTACAGGAGAGGCGGAGTCAGGAGGGGGCTGCCCTTAATGGACAGAGGGAGTGTCCCAGAAAAGGAGGAGGTGTTTAATGACTGTCAAGGAGGGGGAGGTGCTCTCAGTGTAAACCAATCATAGCCTAGCAGAAACCCACCAATAAGAACAGGAGAGGAAACACGAAGACAGGCAGGCAGGAAGCTGAGCAAATGACCCTTGATGAGATGGAGAGAGAGAAGGGGGGGGGAGTTGGAGGATGGGAAGAATGAGGGGAGTTAAAAGGGGCCCAAGTAGAGGGTGTGTGTGTTTGTGTGTGTGTGTATGTGAGAGAGAGAGTGTAAAATGCTCTGGCCAGGTTGAAAAAAAATCTGCCACAGCTTTAGTTTGTCTTCTAAGATATAATCCTTTCACCCCAAGTATAAAAGCCTACAGTCTTTTCAAGTGGAAAGAGATAAACAACACATGGATGGTAGCGAAGATGAGTGATTGAGGTCCGGCAATAAAATGTAAAAACAGAAGCAGAAACCCGGCGGTGAGAGAAATAGAGTAGTGAGAAGAAGAAGAAAAAGGAAAACAGAAATAAATTAAATGAGTTTTGAAACACTTTCTGTTCTGCACGTGAAAATAAATAAAACAAGAAGAAACCCCTGCCACTTTCTTGCTTTCCTTGAATGTTTGCACAGCCATTTATCTGTTGAGTGACTTTCATTATCCTTGGGCTCTGGAAACATCTTTAAAGCCTGGTGAATAAATAGAAAATCCCTGGTGTCTTATAAAACAATTCTTCTTCTTCTCCTTCTTCTTCTTTTTAAAAAAATCCCTACTTTATTTTTATTGCCAAATTAAGACTTAGGCATGTAAGAAATATTTACGTTTTAGGAAGAAAAGTGAGATACAGAAATAAGAGAGGAAAAGAAGCTCAAGTTTGAGAAAAGGCTTCTTCTCCTGACCTCTGGGCCTTCTCTGTGCTCCCAGTTGGACAGCCAGTTCGGCTGCTGTTCACCGGGTCAGAGGAGGTCAAATGGTTAAAAGACACCCACGCAGGGAGCTGCGCTGCGACCTCCGACCTCTCCCCAAGATGCAGCTGAACCCTCTGCAGAGCCTGAAGCAAATGAGGCAGGAACAGTACGTTTTTGAACATGTAAGGAAAAAAAAATCTTATTAGTTTTAGTGCAAGCATGCATATTTTCAGTCTCTTCAAAGTCACTTCAGTTTACCACATTGGGAATTTTTAGAAAAAAAAAAGATTTTCTAAGAATTCCCAAAGCAACCATAATAGTACAGATGTGTCTGTTCAGGATTATCACTAATTCAATACTTGAGACTTTCATATAGAAAGTGGGCGATAGGAAACATGTGCTGCCTTGATTCATTTACTGCTCACTTTATGTGGGGTTTTCACAGGAGAAGGAAACAAATCTGATTTTGAAGTAATACCTCTTTTTAAAAATGTGAGCTATTTTTTTCCTTCAGTGTCCTTATGCAGGTCAAAGCAAACGCTTGGTTAAAAGCAGACACGAGCCTCATACGGTGCAGTATCAAGACATAATTTAATAAAATATTCTTCACCTAACTTGCACATTATGAGCTCACCAAATGCTGAGTTTGCACTTCACTTACCACCGGTTTCCTTTAGCACACCAGATGAGGGAAAAACAAGTCCACTGTTACATTAAGTGGCTCCAAATGTCATTTTTTTCTTTAGTTGTAACAGAGTGCATGTCTGCTTTTGTCATAGTGTTGGAAAAGTCATGAAAAACCTTTAATTAAATCATTGCAGATGTAATATAACAGCTCTCTAAAAGTCCTGCATTCAAAAAAAGGCCTGAATGCAAGTGTTGAAGTGCATAAACGTAGCTGCGCACAGTTACAGTACGAGCACTCATGTTTCACTTCCAGGAAGTTCTCCACCTCTCATACGTTAACCCCCCATAGAAGAAGAGTAGTTAATGTTCTATTAAGTGCTCCGTCGTGCTAAGACCGCACAGCTCTGTGTAATCCCTTTCACTTGGTGTGTGCTTGTTTCCCTTATTATTTTCCCCCCATAAAATTATTAAACTGTCTTGGAAAATGCAAAGACATGTTAATAATATTGGTTGAACATAAGAAGGTCTCATTTTCAGCGGTTATATTCTGTTTCAAAAGTTAAAAGTTACATCAGAAAATAAATACGCTGTATGTCTGCTAAGTGCCGAACATCATCCAAGTAATTTCGTGCTGGCCGATCGTCTGCATTGAGTCACCCCTTTAGTTCAGGGCATCGCAGCTTTTTCTGGCTGGCCTCTGTTCAGAAGCAAAAGTTCACATCCCACATCTCATTTTTTCCCCCAATCATTAGCAGTAAAATATAACCCAAGTTGGATTTTGGTGAAATATAGTTAAGCTTGATAGCATCTTATTTCCCCCCTCCTTTTTTCCCTCCTTTACTATATTTTTTTCCTCCTTCAAAAATCATGCTTAACTCGCTTAACTTAAAAATGACCTGCATTGGCTCTTTGTACCACACGACGGGCCCGCTCCGCAGTTTGAGAACCCAGGCTGTAGCCCAACCCAGATGCTCTTAAAGAACAAAAGAAAACCAACTCTATATTGTATTTCAGACCTTTTAGAAGACATTATCGTCTTGTTGTGAATGCAGTAGTAAGACATGACAGGGAGATCAGAGGAGATGCTGTCGACGTGCAAAGTTTTACATAGATTAGAAAAACTAAGATTTTCATTTTTCCTTTGTGTGTGAATTTTTGTTTTCTAGTTGCTGTGTTGTTCAGTTTAGGCACCAGAACAACTTCAGTTATTCTTAGGAAAAGATCATGGGTTTGGGTTAAAATGCACCCTTTCACAATAATAAGTACATGTTAGAGAGGCAAATCTCTCCCATATGCATCAAGCTTTACCTCTATTTTTCTTCATTACCTCTGTGAGGAATCCCATGACAGTCACACTGCCAGCACAGAGCTCACTGCGTAGTAATGCCCTAGTCATCACTTTAACCCTCTCAAGGCAGGCGTTGCCGATTTGCAACAGTTAAAAACTAACAACCTGATTACCCCACATACATATTTTATGAGTTTTTTTTTTTACTCAGAAGTACCACTGCAGGACTTGGTTGTGCATTAACAACAAAAAGTTTAATTTGAGCCTGAGAGGGTTAAACACATAAACTACAATCCACAGAAAACTGAAGACAAAATCTAATTTTATTTGTAACATATTTAAAAAGAAACAGCCTTGCACTAGGATCACAGCAGCCATGAGGCCGATGCATTCTTGGACCGCGAGAATTTTCACATTAAAAGGAATTTGGGACGTGGGTGAAAAAAAGGAGGGCCAATGCTCCTTTGGCCCAAGTGCTTCCAGGGTCCTTTAGCCTTTACTCATGGACCACACACTCATCTATGAACTCGGCCTTCATTTTTCACTGAACTACAAGCCTGTAAAGTTTTGCAGCTGTGTCCTTCTCAGTCACAACATTATTGCATTGACGAAATCTGTCCACATGCACATGTGCACAGACTCAGGAGGTGAATTCAATACCAGCTGTCACAGTGTGGCTACATTATGGTGTAGTTAACCCATTTATAAACGTAGATGAATTTAAATCTCATGTGATTTGTCATGATTTTAGCTACTCTGTTTCAGACGAAACCCTTTAACTTGGTTTTTGTCAAAACAGAGAAATGTAAGTAAATTACTGAAAAATAACTGAGATCAGTATTGAGTTTGACAAAAAGAATGAATGAGAAACATACACCTCAAAACGACACTGAAGTGCGATATTGTCTGTATCAACTTTCGCTCCATTTCCACGGTGCGCGCACACGATCAGTTCTCCGTGTGGCTTTTTTTTGTGTGAATAAAATATTGTTATCCTTTGATTGCTTTTGATAGGCCAGCTGTAAAAGCTTCCCCGCGTTCCCTCGTTTCCCCTCCCTTTCCCACTCTTCCCCCATGCCATTCCCGGCAGCTACAATCGGAGTACCCGGTGTGTGTGTGTGTGTATGTGTGCACATTTGTGTGTGTCACGTATCCACATGGAGAGAACCTGATCCAGGCCGTGGCTTTTAACATGGTGTGCAGGATAGCCAAAATCCTGAACGAAGACAGAATTAAAGAGCGGGAGACAGAGAGAGATTTGACCTCAGTGGAGCGTTTCGCACGCACACACACACACAGTCATATGTGCATATTGCGTGAGTGTAGCACTGAGTGGTAGGGACAGCTGTGGGATAGTGACATCATCTTCAGTTGCCGCCTCATGTATTTGATCTGGGCAAAGAGGGAGATTGAAACTGAAACACCAGACTGCTCTCTGGACCCACATCCACTGCCAGAAAAAAGAACTGTGTGAACGTCTGTGTGTGTGCGCTTTTATGCATGTCTGTGTGAAGGTTTAAGAGCACCAGTAAAACCACAACACCGAACCACACACCTCCTCCTCTCTTCTCTCTCTCTGTCTGCCCCTTGTTGTCTCTCTCCCTCCCTGCTGATTGATGAGTTGTATATATTCCTCGCTGTAATCAGATCCTTTTCTTCCAGAGGTTGCTGTAAATATGTTCTGCTGAAGTGCCAGCCTGCCAGGCAGACAGGCTGACTCTCTCTGACAGGGATTTAGTCAGTGCTCTGAAGCATCAGCATCATGCTGTAGAGGCCCCTTCGGGCACGAGGGAACTCACGATGCCTCCCTGTGATGAGATCAGTGCACGCTAACAGCACCGTGTATGTATGTTAGGGTCATCTGAGGTCTGTGTTAGCGTAGACGTGTAGCTTCATTAGACATTTGACTTGATTTAAGCACTAAATTAGCCATTAGATGGGAATGAGTGGAGAAGAGAAGTGGTGTGCTGATGTGACTTTTTGCGGTTTGGTGAAGATGACAGACTACACACACACACAGAGACACACACACACATACAGATATACTGATATAATGCGAGCGTTATCTAAATCTCTCTCACTTTACAGATACCTACACAGTCTGATTACCTTCATAATCTCCCAGAGCATCTATCAACTAAACTGTCAAACTAGCTAAGTCATATCTTTGTGTGTGCGTGTGTTTGGCTATATAAGTGTGGTTTTAAGCCCGAGCATGGGAAAAAGTACAGTTTTAAAGAGAAGCCACTGATGCCACAAATGCAGAATTCCACTTAAGCCCTTAAACAAAACAACATGTCGTGCAGGTTTGGAGACGTGCCGTAGGTTCCAAACAAAGAGCGAACAATGTTGAACACTGAATTTCTGTAGTTATGTTGCCATACGCTAATAAGTATAAACTGTGCCAGAAAGTCTGGCTTCAGGAAAACTGTGGAAACTATATCTGTGCTGAAGATCATGCAGTGAGGTCAAAAACCTGCAGGTGATCTGAATGTGCCATCAAACTATACAGACACATTCATCTTCGTGGTTCTGAGCACTTTTGATCTTTGGCTCTTATTCTTCTGTATGGCCTGGGATAATCCCCTTAACGGCAATTACAATAGAATTACAGCTGTACGACATGCAAGGATTTGTTAGAAATCAGTGTATTTTCAGCTTTTTGTTTAAAGAATGCAACACGTCAGTGATTCCACCCACAGAGATGAGGACTCACAAAAAGTAGTTTTCCGTGTTTATTGTAGAGGACTGGCCTGCACACTGCCATGATCTCAGTCCCATTCAGTCCAAGTCTGGCATAAACCGGAACACCAATACCAAGCCACACCTTATTACCAGATTTCTGTGCAAAATTTCTGATCATTTAGGATAATTGGAAAGCCTAGTTTCGTTGGAAAAAACATGCTTGATTGTTAAATACTGGTGTAATATTGAGGTTTTCACTTAGTTTGACTGACTACATACTTTTGGCTTTATATGGTATCTGTGAAAATTAAGCACCTACTATTAACATAAATTTGTGCACTTTGCTTTGGCAGCAATCTTAATTCACGCTCATGCCAGTAAAGCACATTTGACTTGAAATGAATTGACACACTGGAAAACAAGAGCACGAGAGACAAAGAAACAGAGAGTGAATTAATCTAATGAAAGCAAGCAGAGGGCTACCACCCACTGGAGCAGACAGCATGCACTGTCTTACTCTTCAGAAAGTCAGCATAGACACAAAAGGTACAAAAGCCATCTGGGCTAGGCGGCTACACTACATCCAGAGACAATAGGGGCTCATTCACACAGTGCATCCCAACCAGGGCCATCTGCTCTTGGTGAGAGTGAGTGGGAGATGGGACCCCCTGCACCTCCAAGACCCCTGGAGTCCCAGAAATACAGCAGTATGGTAGTCGGAAATCAGCATAATATTATAATCAAGGCATGAAAGTATGAATGAAGATGAGCCACTTTATAACATAAACCAAACACAATGGAGGTGGTGAATGAATCTGGCGTGCGGAGCTGTGTGAGTCTCCATACGCTGGGAAGGAGAACACATGTGATGTCTTTCCGAGCGACGACAGTGAAAGCTGAGCAACTGTTACGACAGTGGGATAGACGAGGGCAGAAAAGGAGTGCACATGTATGCGCACATCTATACATTTAACATGCAAGCACAGATGCGCACACACAGCCACATAACAGCAGTCATTCATCATGGAGTGGAAAACCAACAAAGAAAGGCACGACAGTGACAGCAGAAAGCCTTTCACGTTTGTTTTATCTTTTGTGTAACTGCTTTGCAAACTTCGTCTAATACTGTTTGAACATATGAGTGTGGTAGATTTGTGGAGATACAGATCTCTCCCTCTAGTGACTGAGAGTCTAAGCTTCGGCATGCGGAATATTCAAGAAATGAAGTCATGTCACGCCATAGCATGACGGCAAAGCAGCCTGAAAGAGAGAGCAGATCAAGTGTCGGGATGTGCAGCTGAGCCCACATGGAAGGAAGCCCACAGCAACGCAACACACACACACACACACACACACACACACACACACACACACACACACACACACACACACA
>NW_024582477.1:427670-429581 GCF_018398535.1 Haplochromis burtoni | reverse complement strand
CACACACACACACACACACACACACACACACACACACACACACACACACACACACGATAAAAATCCATCAGTGCACATACTGTCCATCTTTTAGCATGTCAGGACCATCTAAGTACAACTACTATAATGACAGAACAACTGTGACAGTTTTATGATCATGAAGACGGATTAATCGATGAGACCAGACAAGAGATGAAACCAGAGAGAATTCCCAGCTCTTTATGGGATAAACAGTGATATCAAAGAGTTTAATTTCACAGATTCTTGTCTTCTGTCTTGTGTTGTACTCTCAGGACCTGAAGGAACAACTACCCAGCACTTGTTAAACTTGTAGACCAACACTGGCCTGTCATCAACAGTAATTGATAAACTGTATCAGACACAATGACAGACTGTCAGCGGTTAGCTGATTTTTTCCAGATTCTATTATTTCACTGTCATCACTTTCGACCCGACAGCTTTTGTTTATCCACTCTTTACCGACACGGACTGTTTGCACTCTGCAGATCGCACAGACAGGTTAGCATTCCTTAAGTCTAAGTTTAAAGTAATTTAGCGACGATTGTGTACTTAGGTGGAAGCGTGAATGCATGCAACTGTGTAACCGCCTGCCTTTCATTTTTGAGCATTTTGCTTAAATCAAGACTCAGGGAAACACCCGAGTCAGCTGTGAGACTCTCTCTGAGACGTCAAGGCGGGCAGTGATGAGAGATGCCGTGTCAAAATTTATGCCTCGCGTTAATGAGGGGTTTTGTTCTCAAACCCAGCCAGAGACGAAAAGAGTGGAAGTCCCCCCTCAGCTGCCGACAGACAGTTGTCAAAAGGCTCAGATTAATGAAGGAGTCTCTCAGTCAGTCGAATCCCAAAGGCGCAGCTCACCCAGCTCACCCCTGGGGCTTAGGTTAGGTGCACACAAGAAGTGTGATCCATGAAATACATACATTTACAAACACGCTGTGTTATTTGTATAACCCCTCCCTATCCAGAGCAACTAATTACATACATTTCTCTCAGTTTGATGCTTGATCATTATGTCTTCTTCCATTAAAAAAATGATACCCTGTTTTTACAGCATAGCTGAAAGATAGCATTTTTTCTGTTTGTGTTTGCTGATATTACGAGGAGTGCAGCACAAAGAAGGCCAAACATTTGAGCTTCATTTCTTTTAAATTTCCCAGTTTTTTTTTAACTATTCACTTAAAGCTCAATCGTGTTTCAGACAGTCAGAGCAGACAGGAGCTGTAACATCAAGAACTTTTAACAAGAGGCGTGAATGTAATTTAATAGAGAAAGCAAGTTCACAAACAAGTTCTTGATGTAAATGTTTGGCTTTGTTTAATTGGTGGTGATGTGATATCCTGTATTTTGGCATGGCTCTGTTTTAAATCATATGCCTGTGATTTGCACCAGTGATTATAAATCACTTTTATTTGTGTTGGTTAAAGTGTCTATGATTCAACTTGAAAGCATTCGCAGTGAACTTTTCCATCCTAACGAGAAGAAATCAACCTGCAATCCCACAATAAACTCCCATTTGGGAGCGAACGAGAAGCACGAGAGCAGAGCTGTATCCAACAAGCGGCTGTAAACAGCCATTGTGATGACAGTTATTGGAACATATTGAATCTGTAAGCTAATAGGATTGAATTTATGGAGAATATATTTAATTTGTAGTAAAAGCAGGAAGGCTCCATGGACAGACTGAGAACCATCAGTGGTTTAGTGTCTCTGCTTTTCCCGAATCCTGCTTGTTAGAAGAATTGTGACTGTTAAATTGTTCCTGTATCTTTGCAAATAGCTCATCTACTGCACATGCATTCTCATTCTCTTTCTATCTGTCTGTCTTCTTTGGGTCTGAGTGTGTGCGTGTGTGTGTGTGTGTGTGTGTGTGTGTGTGTGTGTGTGTGTGTG